>NW_006399782.1:12073852-12099997 GCF_000299155.1 Elephantulus edwardii | reverse complement strand
AGTTTCAGCAAGCAGGGTTGTGTCATCTGCATAACACAGATTGTTAATAGATCTTCCACCAATCCTGATGCCACAATTCTCCTCATAGAGCCCAGCCTCTTGGATAATCTGCTCTGCATACATGTTGAAAAGGTATGGAGACAGGATGCATGAGTAAGCTTACTGGCCATTTTTTTTGCTGGGGGTACAAGCTAAGTATCAGGATTGTTGAAGGCAGAGGGACTTTATTAGGAGAAACAAAACTCAATAGAAATTTTAGGTTTTGTGGACTATAGTAATGGATTGGAATCTAGAAATATTCCCAAGAACAATTTATCTCAGAATGTAAGCTTTTTCTTGGTGAAAACTCATTGCCATTGAGTCAGAACTGACTCACAGCTGGACCACCACTGGTTTTCTGTGCTGTAAATTGCATTGGAGGAAATTGACTAATTTCCTTTCACCACTGGAGGATTTGAGCAGCTGGAGAGGCACAGCTTTGGTTAGCAGTGCAACTCCTTACACACTACACCACCAGAGCTCCCTCTTAAGGTTCTTGGTAGATGCTTGTTTTTCAACTGGGAAATATTTAGGTCTATTCTGTGTTACTGAACCACTAATGCCAGTGAAAATTACTTTTATTAATGTGGACTAAATCATTGTCTAAGCTATGAATTTTCTGTCAGAATTAAAGTCTGAATATACCAACTTGCCCTCTTACCCTGAAGTTTAATAGCTTAGCAGTAATAAAGTTTTAATGTGATTTTTTTTTTTACCCCAGGACCAAGACTGACATTTTTCTAAGTAAGAAAATTACCATCAGTCACCATTATTGAACATTTAATGACTTTGGGAATTAGCTTTTTCTGCACACTTGGTAATGTTTCTTAATGAATACAGCCTGAAGTTACAAGACATTGCAGAGTTTATGTAAAGAGTTTATGAAGTGATTTCAAAAGCAGCTAACATTTCTGGAATCTCTAGTAATATTAAGCTGCTTCGGAAATTTCCTGTGCTGTCAAAAATTAAAGCATGATTTAAAAACTACATTCTCACACAATTTTGGAGCAGATATATTTTTCTGAGTTTAAACTGTAATTTTTCAGACCTTGGAATAAGTGCAAATGAAACTTTCATATTTCAAACTTCATTTATCTTATACAGTGGAAAAATATCTGCCTAGTCTTCCATTGGAAGTGATTAAATACACAGTGTAATGGTGTGCCATAGAAGACAAATATCAAGCAAAAAATCTCAGGGAATTCTGTATATCCCTTTCAAACAATATAGACAAGTAAACTCACATGATCCTAGGTTGTTATGGTATTGACAATGGCTGTCTTTGTGAAAGACATTTTCTAAGCTGAGACAGGGACAAATTTTATTACAGTTAACAACAAGTATTTGTAAATCTTTTGATGATTTTTACCTCAACTAATAAAACATTCTGCTCTCCTAAACATTTCATTATTTTCATCATTAGATCCAAATTACAAATCATTCTGATGCAATGTTTTCAACTTACAACAAACTACACTTACAACTTTTTTGTTTTCCTTTTTGGTAAATAAGACAGCATAGTCTCTTCCATGGTATATTTAAAATTCTTCACAAACACCACATTTCATAGTTATCCATTCTTCTTCAAGCTTCCTTATTGATGACCCAACTTTAACATGCATATGAGGTGATTATAAGTACTGGGGTGATAAATGTTGTTGATTGCCTCCAAGTCGAGCACAACTCATAGCGACCCTATGAATAAAAGGCCTGAAGCCTTTCTATAACTAGTAACATTTATCAAAGTTTATAGAGTTTCCAGAGGCATGTAGTTTAGGAAGTGGATGCCACTCCTGCTTCCAAATGGTGATAAACAACTCATATTAGTCCACAAAGCTGCACATCTATTATATCCCCTTTCCTATTTGTACTCAAAAGTTAGAAATGTATGCACATATTTAAAAACCCATATGTATGCATTCTTCCTGTAACATACATATTGTGGTTTTGGAAAGACAAACACGTTGTTAAGTCATTGTTTCTAGACACAGAAACTTGAAACCTGGGCACTGGAGTCAGACTATGGAAAAGATGTTTATTTTCTCAATGGCTAGATTCTTTTGTACTTGGAATTTTTCTGCTTTATATATTTGAGTTTTCTATAATAAAATAGTCAATATAAAGAGTTACAAAAATACTACAACTAAATTTTCTTTATGTCTTTTTTATCTACTATATATGACCATATATATACATTGTAGATGCATATAGCAAATGAGAAATAAAGATATATGGAGTGAATAAATAAAAAGTTGTTTCTGAATGTGTGTGTATGAAGCCAAATAAATATAATTCCATTCACAAAGGAAAAAAAAAGCTAGAACTTGGAAACTGAGACCCTGTAAGGTAAGAAATGTTTGGCTTGTGGGGCCCATAAGTGGCAGATCTGGGATTTGTCTTAGTCTATCTGATTTTAAAGCCAGGGCTCTCGATCACTTTTCACAGTACTTTTTGTATTTACTGATGTGATAATGGATGTGTTTAAAAGAAGACATAAACATTTGTCTGTTCTCTTTTATTTTGTTTTCAGATCATGATTCTTTCCAAGAAGCTATGCAAGCCATCATGACAATCCCAGTCATCTGTGCTTCTCCCATGATGCACTGCCTTCGGGGCTTGTCACTGTGTGATTCATGAGGAAAGTGATTTATTTTCTTGATCCTCCTGATAACTTGAACTGATTTTCGGTAATAATAATAAAATTAAAGCTCTTAATTTTATCTTTTTGTATTTTCTAGACTCTTTACTGAAAGACAAAGTTTCCTTCTATCATATTTCAACATTTTATTAACCATGAGGATAAGTTGGTTGTTGAAGTAAACAAAGAGAAATGTTACTGAGCATTTCTTAAGTAGTTTTATTTTGCCTTTCCATGGCATTGTATCCTCTTGTTGTTATGTACTGTAAAGTCAGAACTAACACATCGCTGATCATCTGGCGGGTTTTCAGAAGTAGTAAATCACACAGAAGGAGATTTCCAATCTTTCTCCCACAGTGCAGCTGATGGATTAGAACCATGTGCTGTTGAAATTGCAGGACAGCTCCTTACCACTAGCCCACTAGAGCTCCCTTTTCTTTCCCTTTTCATAGTGTACATGGCATTGTATACTAATGTTGAAAATATGAATGCCCCATGACCCAGCATTTGTCTTCCAGGCCTATAATCAGCAGAAATGCATTAGAATGTTCTTCAACAAACATAGTGAGAATGTTTGTCTAGCAGTATGGTTCATGATGGCCCCCAAACTGGAAAACCACTCTGTTGCAACAGAGAAATAGACTGTAGTATGTTCATACAGCTGTACATCAAACCTCTATTCAGCTTTAGTTGTTGTTGTTATGTGCCGTCGAGTCGCTTGCAACTCATAGCAACCCTATGTACAACAGCCCTAAACTCTGTCCTGTGCCAATCACACTGCCTCTGACACACCTATCCCGATTATCCCAGTCACTGAATCAATCCACCTCATAGAGGGCCTTCCTCTGCTGCGCTGTCCCTCCACCCTCCCAAGCATGATGTCCTTCTCCAAGGACTGGCCCCTCCTTAAAACATGTCCAAAGTATGTTAGATGGAGCCTCAGAATCCTTGCCTCCAAGGAGCCGCCCGATTAAACCCTTTCCAGGATGAATATTCACACAGCACCTACAGAGATAGAGATATCTTCAAGGCAATCCACATCTCCTGTGAGTGGATAGGTGTCAAGGTTGGATCAGTCCATGTTCTTTTTTTTTTTTTTAATTTTAGTATTTTTTTAACTTTTTAAATTTTATTATTTTTGTGTGAGTGTACCGTCAAATCAGATCTGACTGGTACAGGAGTAGATTGTCCCTCCTTCCCCAGCAGAGCATCTGGTGGATTCGAACCATGCGCCTCTGGGATTGTAGTTGCAGCTCCTTGCCACTAGGCCACCAGAGCTCCCCAGTCCATGTTCTTTTAAAGATCAGTAAATAGGAAGACCAAGAAGCAAACTGAAGCATCAACAAGAAAATCAGTATGAGGGTGGGAAGGAACTACCACTATCAACTTTCATCCTTCTTCTCAATTCTAGACCATGATGCTCACTTAGGTATACAGAAGCATTGTGTCTGCAAAGAAAGCATGCAGCCAGCTTGATGCCTCCAAGGGGAGAAGAGTCAGTGAGAATATGGGTGACAAAGAATGGATTCCAACTGAGCTTGCTATTTGTAGAACAGAAGGTAAGCTAGAACCCTAACCATACAAGAGCATGGAGTTTAATAGGCCCTAGTTTCCTCATCTCTCAAATAGGGTAAGCAGACAGTGTACTTCATAGGGTGATGACAGGAGGTAACTAATTCATTTCTAGAAAAGCTTTGGACAGCACCTGGCATATAATGAACCCAACTGGCTATTTCTCCTAACAACTCAGAGTAAACTGTCAAAGAGGGGTGATAGATGGACCATGTTTCCTGCTTTGAAGGCAAAGGAATCACATAGTGTAATGTACAAAGTGGCTCAGTGGCTGTCACTGTCGGACTGATTGCATGAGTTTCTCCATCTGGTTTGGGGCAGGGTAAGAAGCAGGGAGCACACATATATGTAAAAAGATGATGACGCTCCATCTCTAATACTTTGGATATGTTGCTCGGAGAGGCTGCTCCTTGGAAAGGGAAGTCATGTTTGGAAAGATGGAGTCGGTGAAAGACAGGAAGACACACCCCCCCCAATGAGTTATATTGATACAGTGACTGCATCATTGGGCTCAAGTGTATCAGAAATGATGACAATGGCATAGTTTAGTTCAGGATTTAGGTCTGATGTTCACAGAGTCACTATGAATGGTACTCAACAGCACCTAACACCACCACCACACACACACACACACACACACACACACACACATCTCAGAAGAAGGATGGGCAGTCTCCTCCCATGTGATTTACTGTCTCTGAAAATCCACTGGAGGCAGCTATGGTTCAGGTCTGACTTGACAACACATAGCTACAACATATATTTGTATAAAAGACTGCATAAAATTGTAAAAAAACCCCAACCCAAACACTAAAACTCGCTCATTTTAGGGCACTAGAAGACTGCAGGACCCAAACACTAAGCTGTCACCTGCTAAAGGTTTGGATAGGAACAACAATTTGCTTCTAATGCTCCATCCCCTCACCCAGCCTAGTAAACAGAATGGTAGTGAGTTTTCTAGTGTGGGATTGCCTAAAAATGGCAGCTTTGCCAGAAAGGGGAATTTCATTTGGGGTTGAAAAATGAGGTGAAAGCCTGTGGCTTTACTTTCTAAAATGATCAACTTGGCTAGAAATAAACAGGATATTGCTGATTTGTTAACACATGAATGCAGTCCCAATGACACAATCAGAAGACCAACCAAAATTTAATGTGGAGATCCTGGAAATAAAAGAGCCATAGAGGAAGGAGATAATTTCTGTCTCAACATTTCTTTGGCTGGCTAGAAAAATCCCATGAGTGAATGGAGAATATCCGAGAAAATGTGATGAAAAGTAAAAGCCAAAGGAGATATCAGAGCTGGCTGTAGTTTTCAGTGGTTCTTCACACTCACATAGGGCACCAGAGAATGGAAATTTTACAGATTTGAAGTATTTCAAAGAACCTCTGCTCAAATCATTGGTACCGTTAAGATACCAGACAGGGTTTATCCTTAAGAACTCAGACTAAAAATAAAGATACAAATGAAAAATTAGCACAGAGCCAACCTTGGCTGTTCACCGTAGGATAGACGGACTCAGCAGGTTAATATTACTAGTAAATCGTCAATTCCAGTCAAAACCGCTGAGATTTTTGTAAGCAGTCTGCTTAATTCATAGATCAATTTGAGGAGAAAGAACCCATTGAATAATATTCAACCCACCAATCTATGACTCTTCAATCATAGACTGGTGTGATCATTTAATCACAGATTGAGGGTCAATGCCTAACTTTCAGTTGGATTGCATCTCAACGTCAAGAAAACAAAATTCTCCCTTGACCTATAGGCAACATCATGATAGACGGAGAAAAGTCTGAAATTGTCAATGACTTCATCTTACTTGAATCCACAATCAATACATTTTGTAACAGCAGTCAGAAGATGTATTACACCGAGAAAGTCTGCAGTCAGGGATCTTTCAAATTATTAAGAAGCAGTGATGTTAGTTTGAGGACTACGGTGTGCCTTATTCATGCCGTGACCTTTTCAATGACTTGCTATCCTGCTGAGAGCTGGATAATAAGTAAAGATGAGAGAAGAATTGATACCTTTGAACTGTGATATTAGTGAAGAGTACTGACTATCTCATGGACTGCCAAAAGAACAAACATAACTGTCTTAGAGAAGGTTCAACCAGAATGGTCGTTGGAGGCACTGATGATAAAACTTCTTCTCACATACTTTGGGCATGTTCTAGGAGAGGCTAGTCATTGGGGAAGGGCATCATGCTTGGGAAGGTGGTGGGATGGAGAAAAGAGAGGAAGACCCTCAACAGGATAGATGTGACAGTGACTGAGGCTATTGGTTCAAATGTCTCAGAGATTGTGAGGATGATGTGGAATAGGACAAGTGTCAGATCTGTTCATAGGGTCACATGAGTCACACTCAACTCAATGGCACCTAAGAACAACAACCTATCTATGAACATGATACATCTGTTTTTTTAGGTCTTCTCTATTTTTCTCAAAGATGTTACATAGTTGTCAGTATATATGAGGTCTTTTGTTACATATATTCACAATATTATGCTATTATGATGCTAGTATGAATGAAATCATTGATTTTATTTTCAGATTGTTCTTCACTAGTACATAATATATGGTTGATTTTTAAAAAAATCTTTATCCTCCAATTTTGTTAAATTTACTTGTTGTTTTCATTTAATTGATTGCACTGGCTTGAGTATCCAATCTGGATAATGCTAAATAGACTTGTTCAGAGCAGATATCCTTGACTTTTCCTCATCTTAGAGAGAAAGCCATCAATCTTTCACCATTAAATGTCATATTAGTTGTAGGTTTTTAATAGATTTCCTTTGTCAGAATGAATACATTTCCTTCCTTTTCTGGTTTTATGAGCTTGTGTTATGGATTAAAATTGAATTTTTTCCACATTTTTTGGTGTCTAGATTATATTATCTAGGTTATTGTTGTTGTTGTTAAGTACCATTAAGTTGTGGGCAACTCATAGTGATCCTATGAACAAAAGATCTGAACACTTGTATAACTTCCATCATTTCTCCAAGTTCATAGGGTTTCTGAAGGCAAGCTATTATGGAAGTGGATGCCACTCCTGCTTCCAAGCTTGTTTTAATCGGGGAGCCCCACCAAACACTGTTCACCATGGGTAACCATTATCATATTTGACACATCAGTGTCACAGTGTTCAGCATCACAGAAACTATGAGTTACTTCTGTATAGCAAATGGACTGACCAGTGATATGCCACTTAGAAGACTGTTTGACCAAAAACAATAGAATCAGGTCTGAGGGCCGCAGATTAAAATCACCCACTTTTGGCTTGGCATCATTGCTTTCTGTCCACTAGGCCAACAGAGCTCTCTCTCTGCTGTTGTTGTTGTTAAGTGCCATCGACTTGTAGACGACTCATAGCAACACTATGAATGAAAGACCCAAACACTTGTATAACTTCCATCATTTCTCCAAGGATATAGGGTTTCCAGAGGCAAGCTGTTTCAGAAGAGGATGCCACTCCTGCTTCCAAGCTTGTTTTAATTGGGGAGCTCCACCAAACACTGTCCTTGGCTTTTGAGACCCCAATGGTAAATGGTTGAGCATCACAGCAAACCCATGTTATTTCAGCACAGCAAATTGACAGAGGAGTGCTGTACAATTTAGAAGAATGTTCCTTCAAAATATAGTATCAAAGGATTAAAAGATAAGCCCTCGGAGCTGAGATATTAAAAAAAAAATAAGGTCCCTCTAGAAGGTTTTGTTGACTCTAAAGAAGAGATAATAATAATGAAAACAGAGAGAGGAAAAAAAGCCCCACAAACAAAAACCAAAAGACAAATAACAACAAAACCAAAGGGGGAGGAGGAGAAGGAAACCCAAACATTCCATGATGGTTTCCATTCCATTGGGTTTTTGTATGTTTTTAGTCCTATTGATTTGAAATGACTCAGGCCTGACCTTCCAGTAGGTTTTCAGAGACAGTAAATTTCACAGGAGAAGACTGGCCATCTTCCTCCTGCAGAGCATTTGCTGGACTTGAAGCATGTACCTTTGGGTTGGCAATGCAACTCTTTATCACTACCAGAACTCAATTCTGTAATAGTGTATTAAAATTAAACATTTTTCAGATAGTAAACCTAAATTTTCATTTTTTTTATAAACCTCACTTGGTCATACTGTCTAATCCTATATATTTATATTGCTGCATTTGGTTTGCTAATATTAATGTAGTGTTGGTCCAAGATAGACATATGAATTAATGGAACAAAATAGAGTGCCCAGAGATGAACTCATATATGATCAACTAATTTCTGACGCAGGTGCCAAAATAATGCAATATGCAAAGGATATTTTAAATAGTTTTTCCTAAACAGGTGGCTACCTACATAAAAAACCAAAACCTAGAACCATATCTTATGCCAAATACAAAAACTGACGAGAAATAGATTGTAGACCTAAATATAAGAGCTAAAATTATAAAACTTACTGAAAGAAAAACGGGGGGTGGGGGGAGAATCTTAGTGACTCCAGATTAGGTGAAGATTTCTTATATATTGTTCCTGTTGTTGTTGTGTACCGTGGAGTCAGAACTGACCCATAGCTGACCCTCCAGCAGGTTTTCAGAGGTGGTTAATTGCAAAGGAATAGATGGCCCATCCTTCCTCTGTGGAGCAGCTGCAGTGCAGCTCCTTGCCCCTAGGCCATCAGAGCTCCGATTTCTTATATACAACTTCTAAAAGCACAATCCAGGGAGAGCTGGTGGTCTGTGGGTAAGGAGGTTCACTGCCAACATAAAGGCTTGTGTTTGGCTCCACCAGCTGTTTCAAGGAGGAAATGTGGGCAATCTCCTCGTGTATGATTTAGTGCCTTCAAAAAGCCCAGTGGAGGGTCAGCTATGAGTTCCTTCTCATTCAACAGCACCTAAAAACAACAACAGCATAATCTATTTAAAAAGTACTTTTCATTTCCTCAAAATTAAAAGCATTTTCTCCCCCAAAGACACAGTTATGAGAAGGAAGAGACTATAGATAGGAGAAAATATTTTTAAACCCAATGGCCAGCAGAAGACTCGTATCCAGAATATATAAAATACATTTAGAATACCTCAAGACAAAAAAAAAAATAACAACCCAAATTATGAGTGAGAAGAGATCTTAAACACTTCATCTGAGAATTTAAAGATGGAAAATAAACCATGAAAAGATGTTCCTTGACACTTGTCATGCAAGAAATGTCAATTAAAACCATTCTAATACACTGCTGTATACCTACGCTCATGGCCATCAAGTTGGAGGTGACTCACAGAGGATCCTCTAGCCGGTTTCCAGAGGCTGTAAATCACATGGGAGGAAATGATCCATCTTTCTTCCACAGAGTCGCTGGTGGAATTAAAGCACCAGAGAGGCACCACCTCTGCGTTAGCAATGCAATTCTCTACAGAATATGCTACCAGAATTCCTTTATACACCCAGTGGCTAAAACGTAAAAAACAAACAAACCTACAATGCCATTGCTGACGTTGTTGTTGTTATGTGCCATCGAGTTGCTTACAGCTCATAGCGACCCTATGTACAACAGCCCTAAACCCTGCTCTATCCTGTGCCAATCGCACTGCCTCTTACACACCCATCCCGATTACCCCAGTCACTGAGAATGCAAAATGTTACAGCCACTTTTGATAACAATTTGTCAATTTTTTATTCAGTTAAACTGCAGATGACACCACCTTGTTTGCTGAAAGTGAGGAGGACTTGAAGCACTTGTTGCAGAAGATCAAGGAATGCAGTCTTCAGTATGGATTGCATCTCAATGTCAGGAAAACAAAAATTCTCACCACTGGACTGATAGGCACATCACGATGGATAGAGAGGAGATTGAAAATGTCACCAGCTTATAAAAAAAAAAAAAAGAAAATGTCAACAGCTTCATCTTGCTTGGATCCACAATTAATACTCTTGGTACCAGCAGTCTAGAAATGAGGAGATGCATTGCACTGGGAAAGTCTCAAGTTAGGTAGCTCTCCAAATTATTGAGGATTAAAGATGTCAGTTTAAGGACTAAAGTGCAGCTAATTCAGGTTATCATCTTTCTGATCACTTGCTATGCATCTAAGAGCTGGACAGTGAATAAGGATGACAAAAAAGAATTGACACATTTGAGCTGTGGTGTTGGAGAAGAGCACTAATCATCTCATGGACAGTCAAAAAACCCAAACGGATATGTCCTGGAGAGGGTGCGGCCAGAGGGTGCCTCTTAGGAGGCAAGGTTGTGCTTGTAGGAGGCAAGAAGGATGAGGTTTCACCTCACATATTTCTGGCATGTTGCTAGAAGGAGCTATTCCTTGGGAAGCGACATGATAGGAAGAGTGGAGGGTCAGCGAAGGAGGGGAAGACTCAACCAGGTGGACTGACATGGTGACTACTGCAATGGGCTCTTGTGTGTCAGGAAGGGTGCTGATGGCGCAGGACAGGACTGGGTTCAGACCTTAGGGTCACTATGAGTCATATTCTACTCAACAGTACCAACAACAGCAACAATAACATCCAACTATCCTTCACCAAGTGAATGAACATACAAATGGGTAAATCCTTGCAATGTAATACTACTTAGCAATTAACAGGGAAAACGTAGTCATATATTCAGCATCTTGTATAAACATCAGACACTATGCTGAATAAAAGAAGGCAGTCTCCAAAATGTCACATACTGTAGGAGAAAAAGAATTCTGATAGTGAATTGTTGCCATGTTATGCATGGGGAGATGGAATGTCTGTACGAATGCCCTGAGTGAGTTTCATGGAGTGGCCAAACTGTCCTGTATCTTTAATATGATAGTATAATAATAAAGATAATATAATAAATATGACCTTACTTGCATATAAAATTAATAAAATTATACACCAAAGGGAAATAAAGTCAATTTACTATATGACAGTTTTAACAAAATGTCTTTGATGACATTAAAAAATATTCTGAGATAAAACAGAAGTTTTGAGAAATTGTCTAATATTTCTAATCTAGCAGATCTGAGTTGAAGAAACACTAATGAAAGTTTATCAGACTTAAGGGAAATAGGACCAAATGAAAGCTCAAGTCAATAAGACAAAGATAAAATTAGAAGAAATGCAAATATATGGATAAACATGCATGGAAAAAATATATACCACAAATGTATATTTGAGATCCATAAAACAAAGCATAAAATATGAAGAGAGAATTAAACTATTGAGAGTTCTTACATTATTTATCAAGTGTTAGAATATTTACTCTAATTCTGACAAAGGACACATATTCTAATCCTTACAGCAATTCCTAAAAAATAATAGTAAAATAATAATAGTAATACAAAGGAGTATAGCAAAAAAGCTAGTGTAATACCTAAATGAAATATCAAATAGCCTCCCTCCCAACTATGAGAACAAGGCGGAGATATTCACACTTCCAGCTCTTCCATTCAAATTGCATTTATAATGGTTGTGACCAGTGCAGTAAAGATTTTAAAGAGAAAAGGTAATCTGTTTGGGGGATTTTTTTTTTTTTTTTGGTTTTTTGAAAGCTAAAGAAGCTTTATTAAGGAGAGTCCTGAGCTGGATCCCTTGATCTAGTGAGAGAGACCAGGGGAAAACCACGAAAAGTGAACTATTTTCACACTGCTTTCATGAAACACTGTAAGACATACTAAGGAACAACTATGAGAACTATTTAGTAGTCTTGTGATTCTATTAAATACAAATAAAAACTACAGTGTGAATTTTTAAAAATTTTATTCCCTTATGCTAGTGTTGTTTCATTTCCATCACTTTTCTTTCAAAGTTATATGTAGTGGCTGTTATGTACATAAAGTTGGAACTGACTCATAGCTGACCCTCCAGTAGGTTGTCAGAGGAAATAAATCACACAGGACTGTCCGTCTTTCTCCCTCGGAGCAGCCTGGTGGATTTGAACTATGTGTCATTGGGTTGACAGTGCAACCCCTTACCCCAAAGCCACCAGAATTCTATATCATTTACACTTATTTATACCTAGACCAAGAAGCTGTTGCCTGAAGAGAGCAAAGGAATACTTTATAGTTTAAAATGAAGAAAGGTGCATCAAGGCTGTATCCTTTCTCATATCTATTCAACCTGTATGCTGAGCAAATCATTCAAGTAGCTAAACTTTATGACAAAGTATGTGGCATCAGCAATCTGCATTATGCAGATAACACAACTTTCCTTGCTAAAACCAAGTAGGACTACAGCCTTCAACATGGATTACACCTCCTTCACCATGAACATCATGACAGATGGAGAAAAGATTGAAATTGGCAATGATTTTATTTTACTTGGATCCACAATCAACGCTCTTGGTACCAGCATTCAGGAGTTTAGCAGAACCATTGGGATAGTTGGCTGTCAGGACTTTCCAAAGCCTTAAAGAACAATGATGTTGGTTTAAAGACGAAGGCCCACCTGATCAATGAAATGGTTTTTCCAGTCATGCATCTTGAGAGGTGGACAATTAATACAGGTGACAGGAGAACTTATGCCTTTGAGTTGTGGTGTTGGATAAGAGTACTGAATATTCCATGGACTGCCAAAAGAATAAACATGTATCTTAGAGAAAGTACAACTAGAGTACTGTTTAAAGACAAGGATGGAGAAGCTTCTTCTCACATACTTTGGGCAAGTTGCTAGGAGGGTCTGTTCCTTAGAAAGAAATATACTTGGAAGGCAAACGGTCAACAAATGAAATGAAGACTCTCAAAAAGGTGGATTGATACAATGACCACAACAATTGACCCAAATATGTCAGAAATTATAAAGATGCCACCGGACAGGGTTCAGTTTGGTTGTTCATAGGGTCACTACGAGTCATACTCAAACCTATGCTTGGACCAAATGGCAGTCATCAGAACAGAGCAAGGACACATCGTATGGTTCAAAACCAGGGAAGGAGTGCTTCAGGGATTCATCCTATCTCCATACCTTTTCAATCAATATTCAGAACAGATGATCTGGGAGGCTGGACCTTATGAGGAGGAATGTGGCATCAGGATTGGAGAAAGACTCATCAACCTGCATTATGCAGATGACACAACCTTGCTTGCCCAAACTGAGGAGGACCTAAGGTATTTGCTGCAGAAGGTCAAGGACTGCAGCTTTCAATAGGAATTGAAGTTCAATATCAAAAAGACAAAGACTCTCACCATGGGGCCAATTGGCAACATCATAATAGATGGAGAAGAGATTGAGATTGTTAACAGCTTCAGCTTGCTTGGCTCCACAATCAACACTCTTGGTACCAGCAGCCATGAAATCAAAAGATTAATTTCATTGGGAAAGTCTATTTTCAGGGACCTCTCCAGAGTACTAAAGAGTAATACTGTCAGTCTACAGATTAAAGTGCACCTGATCCAAGTCATGGTCTTTGCAATTACTTGCTAAGCATCAGAGAACTGGGCAATGACTAAGGATGGCAGAAGATTCTAAGCCTAGAGCTGTGGTGCTGGAGTAGAATATTGAACATACCATGGACTGTTAAGAGAACAAACAGGTATGTCCTGGAGAGGCTGAACCAGGATGCTTCATAGAGGCATGGATTTTGAAGCTCAGTCTCACATACTTTGGACATGTTGCCAGGAGGGACCATTTTTTTGGAGAAGGACATCATGCTTCAAAGCGTGGAGGGACAGCTCAAGAGAGGAAGGCTGCACAAGAAAGGATGAGATGAGTTGACTCAGTGACTGGGGTAATGGTGTAGGTGTGTCAAAAACAATGGAATTGGATCAAAATAGAGCAAAGTTCAGAGCTGTTTACAAGTGACTCCACAGCACATAACTACAACAACAACAATATATTAGCAGCAAACAATTAAAAGAAGATTTTCTTTTAAAAAAATGTATTTACAAAAGTATCAAAAGCAGAAAACTTGCTAAGCGTTTAATCAAAGCATGTAGTACCACTGTGCTGATAATTGCAAAATACTGATGAGGGAAAGAAGTTTCAAAAGAGGAAGAAATTTCACAATTAAGATTCACCAAACAAACACAATATTTTATATCTCTCCTTTATTTATTTACTAGAAATGTTTTGAAAACTTACACCACCACATAAAATAGACTGGCTGTGTTTACATGGGGATTTTTGTTTGGAAAAAAGTTTGAGAGCTTCAAATCATGTGGCCTATGGAATAATTCACTTCTTAAATAACAGACCTTTGGAAACCTATGAGAGCTAGAGAAATAATGATAGTTACAGAACAGGACTCAGATCTTTTGTTCACAGGGTCACTATGAGTTGAGGGCACTTGATAATAAAGGATGAAAGTAGGTGGGCCTATAGAAGATCTATTCAGGCTTAAACCTTTGAAGAGGAATAAAGAAAAAGGACCTCAACCATTTTACAATAACATTTTTGTAGCATTTTCAGCTTTTGATTATTAAAGAAAATTGAGTTAAAAGATTTAGAAAATATACAGTTTGCTGATGTATTCAAAGAAGTTTTTAAAATACAGTTAAAGTTATATAAACAAACAAAACACTGCTGAGACTAAGAAGTGAAAAGGCATGCCATGTTCATGATCTGGGCATTCAATATTATTATCCTGCTGTTCTTGTTAAGTGTACCCAGTGTCCTCTGAGTCATAGTGAGTGAGTCTTATGAACAATAGAACAGAACCTTTCCCAAACCTGTGCTATCATCAAAATCTCTCCTGTGGTTCAGTCCATCGTTCAGTCCCTATGTCAACCCATCTCCTTGAGTGTCTTCCTCTTTTTCAATGACCCTCCACTCTTCCAGTCACAATATCCCTCTCTGGGGACTTGCCCCTCCTAATAATATGCTCAAACTATCTGAGCTAAGTCTCACCATCCTGGCCTCTTAAGATTACATTCTAGCTGCACTTTTTCCAAGGCAAACTTGTTTGTTCTTTTGGCAATCCATGGTGTGTTCACTGTTCTTTATTCATTGTCAGATTTTCACATGCGTTATGATGGTCATGATCTCCTAGATGGTCTATAGACGTTATACAATCATAATAAAAAAAAAAAATACCAGAAGGCTTTTAAATAAAATTTGAGGCATTGATTTTTCAATTTCTTTAAAGAAGTAAAAAAAAAAAAGGATCTACCCAAAATACAAAATAATCTATAAAATAGAGAATTTGAGAGACCTACATATGGCATTATTTCAAGATTTGCCATAAAGTCAGGGTCTAGGCACAATGCTACTGGCATAAGGATAGATAAATGGTTGTTGTTGCTGTTATGTGCCATCAAGTCGCTTGCGACTCATAGCGACCCTATGTACAACAGCCCTAAACCCTGCTTTACCCTGTGCTGATCGCACTCTCTCTAACAATCCCATCCCAATTACCCCAGTCACTGAATCAGTGTACCTCATAGAGGATCTTCCCCTCCTGCGCTGTCCCTCCAAACCTCCCCAGCATGATGTCCTTCTCCAAGGACCGGTCCCTCCTTACAACATGTCCAAAGTATGTTAGGCGGAGCCTCAGAATCCTTGCCCCCAAGGAGCAGCTCAGTTTAACCCTCTCCAGGATGAATGTGTTTGTTTTCTTAGCAGTCCATGGTACCCTCAATACTCTTCTCCAGCACCACAGCTCAAAGGCATCAATTCTCCTTCTATCCTCCTTGGTCATTGTCCAGCTCTCTGATGCATAACAAGTGAACAGAATTAAAACATCCAGATAGACATAGTTTTATACATGTATAGTTAACTTCTTTTTACTAAAGTGCCAATGTTATATAATGAAGAAAGGAAACATTTCAACAAATGGTGATGGGGAAAAGTGAGTAAATCAAAGGGGGAAACTGGAATCTACCACTACAGTAAATCACTCACAAAAATTTCTCAGACCTGCATGCAAAAACCTGACCTTGGTATCAACAAGATAGAAAAATTTGAGGACAGACATGTCTTTTGGACCCAAGGACAATGAAAATATATTCCTATAAGATAATTATACAGGATATTTATTGTCCAGCAGTTTTATTCATAAATGGCCTAAAATGGAGACAGCACAATTGTCTATTAACAAAAAAATTATTATCAATATCTGCTGAACAACAACAATATACATTAACAGCATTCATGTTTCCTCACTTTTAGACTGTAGAAGCTGGTAAAAACTTTCCACTTCTTCATATTTGACATTAGTGATTTATGAATAAAATTTAATACAGTGATACTTGGGAGTGAACCTAACTAGACACACAAAAGACCTGTATAAGTAAAACTACAGAGCATTTCTGCAAGACACAATAAGAGACCTAAAGAAATGGAAAATGTACCCTGTTCATGGATAGGAAGACTCAATATTGAAAACTGACAGTCCTACCAAAAACAATCTACATGTTCAACACAATCCAAATACAGATACCTATTCATTTTTCAAGGAGATCAAAAACGAAATTGTCAGGTTTATTTGGAAATGAAAAAGACCCAGAATAAGCAAAGCATGCCTAAAACCAAAAATGAAGTGGGAGGCATAGCACTTCCTGACCTCAAGAGGTACTACACAGTGGTAGTAACTAAAACAGCATGGTACTGGTACAATGATAGGCACATGGACCAATGGATCAGAATTGAGAACCCAGAAATCAGAATCAGCTATCTATGGTCAATAGATATTTGACAAGGAAATAAAACTTATCAAATGGGGAAATGTCAACCTCTCAGCAAATGGTGTTGACAAAGCTGGACTACTACATGCAGAAAGCTGAAATAGGATCCACATCTCACAGCATACACAAAAATCAACTCCAGGTGGATCAGAAACCTGGGAATATAGCCCCAAACCATAAAGTCCATCAGAGACAAACTGAGGTCAAGCTTAAACAGCCTAGTCTATGGTATAAAGAGATTGCCAAATACAGCCAGAAATGTATAATCTGGAGAGGATAAAATTGATGAATGGAACCTTGTAAAGGTTAAATCCTTGTGAGCATCAAAAACATTTTCCAAGAAAGTGAAAAGAAAAACCTACTGACTGGGAACAAACATTTGGCAATACCATTTCAGACAAGGGTCTCCTATCCAAAGTTTACAGAATCTTACAGGGCCTCTACAAGAAAAAAAGTCTGATAACACAATTACAAAATAGGCAAAAGACATGGAAATAATTTTCACAGAGGAAGATATTCTAATGGCCAACAAACACAGGAAGAAATGCTCAAAATCACTGGCAATATGAGAGATGCAAATCAAAACCACAATGAGATACAATTTCACTCCAGTAGCAGTGGCTTGTTTTTTTAAAATTTTTATTATTATTATTAATTTAAATGAAAATTTACAGAGACTTTGGATTTCCATTCACTCATTGTTGCACTTTTCTCCCTGCCCTCCCCTTACCCCCAAGTATACTCTTCTCTTTGAAAAGTAAAAGAAAAATTCTTTCATTGTTTTGCAACCCCTCCCCCCCAGGTCCACTCCACTATGCAACCTTCGCTCTAGACTCCTGTCATGACAATAATACCTAATCACAACAGTTTCCCCCCTCATCTGTTTCAATGCTATCTACATTATTTATCCCATCTTTCTCAGTCTCCCCCAATCCCGATGAGTGGCAAAGCTTTAACAGGACAGCAAGTAATAAATGTTGGCGAAGGTGGAGAGATGGGAACTCTTGTACATTGTTAGAGGGATTGTAAAATGGTACAACCACTCTGCAATTTGCTTGGAATATATTCTGAGAAAATGAGAAGTGGGGTACAAATGGAGACTTGTACACCAATGTTCATAGCAACATTATTTACCATCACAAGAGCATGGTAACAGCCCAATGTCTAACCACAATCGAATGGATTCAGAAATTATGGTACATTCACATGGTGGAATACTACACAGCATGAAAGAGCAATGATTCTGTAAATAACTACCTAACTTGGGAGAGCTGAGGAGCATTACGCTGAGTGAACTAACTCAGTTCCATAAGAACAAATACTGTATAAGACCATTATTGTAGAAATAGAAAGATAACAAGTGAAACGTTTATGAAAATCCAAGGTGAGGAGAGTAAGAGCAGAGCCGTGCAGATGGGGGAAAGGGGGAGGCGCGTGTAGGATAATTAAAGGGTCACACAATTTGATAGGTGGCAGGAAAGGTGCATAAAGGAAATGGGAACATTCGGTGTGAATAACAATGTATACAAACTTTGTAAGTAAATCAATATAAAATAAAACATTTCTTAAAAAATAGTATATTAACTGATCTTTCTTATGGGTAGGTATGTGGATAGATACTGAAAAGTGTGTTTTGTGTTTTTTTTAATTATTATTAAATTTTATTAGTTTTAATGAACATTTACAGAGATTTTGGGTTCTCATTCATTCATTGTTGCACTGTTGTTTTGTATTTTTTAGCATGAATGTGACACCATTCTTTTTCAGTTTGTCATATTTACTAGTTGTTGTTGTTAAGTTGCTAAGTGCTGGTAGAGTCATAGACAACTCATAGTGACCCTAAGAACAAAAGTCTTGAACATGTATAACTTTCATCTTTTCTCTAAGTTCATAGAGTTTCCGGAGGCAAGCTATTTTGGAAGTGGATGCTACTCCTGCTTCCAAGCCTGTTTTAACTCAGGAGATCCACCAAACACTGTCCACTATGGGTAACCATTATTAGATTTGACACATCAGTGTCACAGTATTTACCCTCATAGCAACTACGAGTCACCTGAGTACAACAAATTGACAGGCCAGCGCTATACTACTTAGAAGAATGTTTGACTGAAAACAATTAGAACAAATCAGTTCACACCTAATTCTGAGCAAAAGCCATATCCAAGTCTCAACCAAAACAGAAAACACACCTTTGTAGAATCTGGTAGATTAGAGTAAACCATAAATGCTGATTCAAAATGTCCAATGTTAGTCATTTCAATTCCCTATTGCCTAGGAATGGCTAATAAGAGGAAGCAGGAGTGGTATCCACTTCCTAAACAACATGACTTTGGAAATGCTGTGAACTTTGAGAAATGTCTATAGTTGTAGAAAGGTTTCATTCAGGTCTTTTGTTCATAGGGTCCCTATGAGTCATGCTCATCTCAAAGGCCATCAACAACGACAACAACCACAACGTCTAGGATCCTGATTATTATGTGCTCCATTTTTTAAAATTTTCAATTTTCCTAGATTCAGACTACATACATTACACATTCTAGTTACTGTGTTTGCAGCTGTTCCTTCTTCCTTTGAGTCATTAAGTGAAGATCCTAAAAGCTTTAATCGATCCACATCCTGAAGGTGGACTCGACTTTGAGGAGGCAGCTCTTCAGCAATTGCATTTTGAGCCTCTTCCAACGTAAAGGGCCCATCCTCCAGCGTAATAGCTAACAATGTTGTTCTCTTATCTATTTCTAAGTTTTCACTGCCTGTTGTTTAAGAAGTTGATCACCTGCTCTTTCTTCCTAGTTGATCTGGTGTGGAAACACCACTGATACCTAGCTGTCCTGTTGGCATTTGAAATAGCAAAGACATAGCTCTCAGTATCACAGCAACATGCAGCGACCACAGTATGACCAAATTTAAGACGAGTCACTCCATCACTTGGCATAAGTCCTTAAATGTGGCAAAAACAAAGTATTCTAAAGATTCTAAGAGCTTCCAGGACCCCAACCACAAGAGTGTGAAGTGTGGAGCTTCACAGTAATTACGCTGTTGTTTTGTACCATTGAGTCAGAACTGACTCATAGCTGACCCTCCAGCAGGTTTTCAGAGGCTGTAAATCCCAGAGGAGGAGATAGCCCATCTTTATCCCATGGAGCATCTCATGGATTTGAACCATGTTTGGCAGCACAATTCCCGAGGTTAAAGTTTATAGGTTTTCCATAGTTCCTGCAATCTCAATTCTAGAAAAGAAAGGTTCCCATCACTGGTTCCACTTGTGACAAAGTGGGAACAATTTTAGATAGAAGATTTCTGTTCTTACTCATCTTGGATACTATTTATTCTACTGTCTCTACCAGAAGAATGTGGAAAGAGCCCTCTAATTGCATTGCAGGATCAGGGCCTCAGCTCCTATAAACACCCTCTCTCAGGGGCCTATCTGAGCAACACACATCAGAATGGTCCTCGGTGATTTTGAGAAAGGCCACATAGCTGGTTGAAAAGACCATTTGCCCCAGCAGGCTGCACCTGAAATGTCACTGTTAGTGCAACCTTCCTTTATGTGGCTTTCTCTGTCATCATGAATACAAACATTCCTTGGAGGGAAAAAAAATGAATTCACATTAAAGATAGGCTCTAAACCCATCAAGTCAGTTTTCTCATATAGCTAACTAGCTAAAGAATGTCTGGTGGTTGCAACCAACACAGACAGTGCCGAATGGAAGGCAGGCTCTGAAGTTTCACCTCAGCTGTGCGTGAGGCTGACCCAGGCTCTTGGCAGGACATCAGTGCAGCTCTCCTCAATAACAGAAAGGCATCCTTGGTTCCCCCCCCCCAAATAGAGTCATGCTAACACTTTGGATGTAGACTAGGGGGGTCCTCGCATTCCTGCAGCCCACTCGTCCCAGTCCATGACACCATAGCAGACCCAGGAAAAGGGGCCAGCAGAAACTGAAGGAGAATTTCTTTGCCTGAGTAATTTTATAGCACATCCTCCATTTCCTGTTTCTGTTGTAAATAAGTGACCACTTTTAAAATATAGGAGATCAGCCTGCAGGTTTGGGAGTTAGACAGGAGGGGAAAGATTATGTTGCTGTTGTTGTTAGGTGCCCTTGAGTACCACTCCTAGCAACCCTATGAACAACAGACCTGAAGCCTGTCCCATCCTGTGCCATCCTTACCATCTCTGAGCCCATTTCTATAGTCACTGTGTCAATCCATCTTCCTCTCTTTTGCCAACCTTCCACCTTTCCAAGCATGATTCCCCTTTACAATGAATAGCAACATGTTCAAAGTATGAAAGGTGAGGCTTCACCAACCTTGATTCCAAGGAACACTCCGGCTGCACTTTTCCCAGACATATCTGTTCACTGTTCATTCTTTGGACAGTTCATGAGTATTCAGTACTCTTCTCCTCTACCACTGCCCAAGGGCATCAGTTCTTCTTCTGTCATCTTTATTCAATGTCCAGCTCTCAGACAAATAGCAAAATTCACCCATGACCCAAGGACTTCTGGTAAGTTTCCTCACTAACCTGGGCTCAGGAATGCCTCTGAGGGCAGAAAGGCCGGTTTTTGTCATGCAAATTGGGTTTCTTTGCATGAGATCTTAACACTCTGCAACACTTCCACCCCAATTGCCTGTGACCATGACTTTCTTGTTCATAGGTCCCCAAGGTACCATGTATGTCACGAGACCAAGCACGCAGCCAATTCCATTGTCCTCTTGCCCCCAGGCTGCTTCCATTGTAACCTAAATCCAGCATTTCACTGGTTCTAGATGTTCTTTCCCTAAAACTCAAGTCAACCTCTCGGTCAATGGCATTTTCTAACTCAGTACTCCTCAGTCTTAGGAGAACAGCCCATGGACACCAGATACTTGACTGAAAGAAAGGAGGAATCCCATGACTATGGTCCCCATCAGCGTTGCCGGAAGCAGTGAGCTGTGTGAGTCATTTATTTCCTGCACTAGATTGGAAAGTGCAGGGCATACATCTGCTTGAGAAATGACCCCTAGCAAACGCCCAACCCAGACCCTCCTCTCAGCCTGGGGAGGGGCCAGATGAGTGGAAGAGGGGAAAACCAACTTAAACAACAGTTCCTAAATATTTTTGCTTTTCTCATTAGGTCTGGGTGAAAAGATGTAATTAAAAATAAAAACTACTTAAATCATGAAATAAGCATAAATTCAAATTTTCACATGTAAATGCACCATTGTGATGATTTCCCTACTTCTCTCCACTTCTCACGGTGGAAACATTTACCTTCATTCCCTACACCTAAAAACAAAACAAAACAAAGAAAACCAAAACAACTCATTGCCTTTGACTCAGACTCACAGCTGACCTTCTGATTCTGAGGCTGTAAATCACACAGGAGGAAACTATCCATCTTCCTGTGGAGCTGGTGGCAGATTCAAACCACCAGGAGGTGTGACCTTTGGATTAGTAATGCAACTCCCTGTGGACTATGTCACCAGAGTGCCTTACACGTGTCTAGAGCAGCCTTAAAACCAACCGAAGAAATATATGCTTATGCATTATATCTATGAGAACAATCTGGAACAAGGGGTGCATTGCAGGGTAGGCTGGGGGGAGGTTAAGGGGGGAAGAAAACGTACAACAATGAATAAAAGTAATTTAAGTGAAACAAAAACTAAAATCACAAAGCAAGTAGAAAATGAGAGAAGTGGGCAGCAAATGGGGAGGGGGGGTGGAATCGCTGGATAGCAGAGGTTAGTGGAGGGAGAGTGTGAATTAATGGGGGGCTTGAAAAGACTGAGTGATAATAGGCATAGCACAAATGGTAATTAATTTTACAAAATATAATACATATGAATTATTGTATGAAACACAAAGTACAGGCACAGAACACGATGCATATGAATGATTACATGCAAACCAATAAGAAACACAGGTAGAAGAAACAGAGCCTGTGAGAACTAGTGCTTTCCAGTTCTTGCTTATTCTTTGTACTCAAGTGAGCTTTAGTCCAGCCAGCAGTAGAGGAACTGTGAAGAATCCAACCAAAGACTGAGGAGCTGCCTCCCCTCCTGATGGGGCAGGAGAAAGAATGAGCCTTCTGTCCTATTTAGCTCTTCCTTTCTACTTGCAATCACCTTCTGTCATCCCGAGATGGAGTGGCTGGACCTGCACACTGAGCACAGCCCCCTTGTCTCACACTCCTTCCCTCTCTGAGTGTGTGTCTCTCTCTGTTACACACACACACACACACACACACACACACACACACACACACACCCCACTTAAATCAACAGTTCTTTTCCTTTCACATCAGACTATCCATGCAGGTGGCTTAGACAAAAAAGGAGTGTTGGGAAGCCTCGTTTCAAATTAACTTTGTCCCTGTAATGACTGTGCAGAGACACTCATATGCATGACATTTGCTCAGAAATACTTTAAGACAGACAACGGCAACACTCTTCCCCTTCTCCTGTATTTTACAGAGAAGAAATCTGAGAGGCAAAGAAAGGAGGTGGGGGAAAGTGGTGGAGACTTTATGAGTGTAAATACAGTAATCTGCTCATTGGTAGTTCAGGTATTGGACTTGGGACTTAGGAGTGCCAGACGGAGGCCACTGAGAGCTGAGTTCTGACCTGGACTGAAATGTAAGATTGGCTTCTATCCTAGGAAATTGCCTGTGACAGGAACAGGGAAAAGAAAGTGCTGCCTTTATTCCACAGAGTCTCGGCTTTTCTCACAAGCCAAGTGTTCACTCTAGCAAAAAGCAAACGAATACACGAACTACCCTTCAGCCTCTACAAGGCAGCGACCTCCAACACAACCATGCTTTGGATTGGTTGCTGATTTGCACAAAGTGGACCGCAAGCAAGAAATCAGAGCAAAGAAGTTACCAGCAATCAGGTACAGTGAGTTGGGTTTGTTTTGCTTGTTTGTTTTCTCTTTTTTTGCTGGCAACAGTCCCCCTCCCCAGTTCCATGCAAAAAACCACGTTAGGGGCACAAAGTATCTCACACTTGCAGACAGTATTGTAGCAGACTATGCTTGATGTTGGCTTTGCTACTGTCTATATTTCTAGATAGAAGTAAAGCATGAAGACAGTCACTTGGTATTGAGCACCACTAATGATATCCCTGCTCCTACACGTGGCTCCAGGAGAAGGAATCACAGTGGATAACCCAATTCTGTATGAGCCACAAGTCGGACATGCAAGCAATGTCTCCATGTCACAGTACTGGAGCCCACTAATCCAAGAAATGCCATGGTCTGGGGTCATGGAAGCTGGGGGCTATGGGAGTAGGGAACAACTCAGGGCCAGTTCTTTATGGCCTAGGGGGTTCTTGTCGACAGCAGCAGCCTGAAACAGAGCAGCTTGATAGACACATGGCCTCACCGGTTCACGACCACACAGGGGGCCCTTGTATAGTCCTGTCATTAAACTGATTTCAGACCAGGGTTAGTTTTCCATCACTGCACAGAACTGAGCCTCTCCTGCATGCACTTAACACCACCAGGCCCACCCTGTACACAACACAGCCTGGCTGGGGCTGGGACCAGCGGCATTGCACTGAAGCAGCTACAAAGCAGGTCAGAACACACCTCTGAGGCCACGTTGAACCTTGACTCAATGAATCAGCTCTTCAGTCCACAGAGGTGGTTTCAGGACTCTGCTGTTCAGACACGGGCCACCAACAAGATGGCCAAAGGGTCTAGATTACTATCATTGATATGACCATAATCATATGGCCTGAGAATTAATTGCACCAAGCAAGGATATAGACGCTTCTTATTAGCTGGTTAAAAAGAGAAGAAAAAAGGGCAACACTAAAAATAATACTCATTTTAAAAGTATTTTATTATATAATACTTTTGGTCTGAAGTAGGGATTGAGAAATGAGTTTATGTGTCAAATGTCGTCCATTGTAAATAAAATTTCATTAGAAAATACAGCTATGCTCATTCATTTATGTACTGTCCCTGGCCGGTTTTGCCAAGCTGTTAGCTCATGCTGTACTGATTCTGACCCATGTTGACCCAATGTGTACAGAGTAGACCTGAACACGGGCTTCCCTGTTTATAACCTTTCAGAATCAGGTCACCAGACTTCTGAGAACCACCGAGTCTTAGCTAATAGTCCAGCACTTAATTCAGGGATTATGTTTTTACTCTATAATCTTAGAGCTAGTAGTTGCAACAGAGACAACCTAGCCAATGAAACCTAAAACATAAATATAATAAAGAAATATAAAGGGTATAATCTCACCCTTTATAAAAAATTTGCTGACCCTTAGTGTTAAGCAATCAATTTGTTCTTAAGTTACTCAGCTTTTACGCAAATAACATGCTCCTCCTCCATTTGTTAGCCACCTACCACCCTTCCTCCCGGGATATATTTTCATAAACATGTAAAAATACTGGCAAAGTTAAATTCTCCTTTGACTCTCCCACTAATCTTAATCCCTCCTTCTCCCCCAGTTAACCACTGTAGTCAATTTGATGTGTTCACTTTCAGACTATTTCATTTGCTAATACTGTTTTAAAGCACTCTGGTAGTTTAGTCAACAGCATATTGCACTACTAACCAAAGGGTCACCTGTCAGTTGGTTCAAAACTAACAGTGATTCAACAAGAGAAAGATAGAAATCTCTGTTAAGAATTACAACCTTGCTGACATCAGGGTTAGGGTAAGAATGAGAAAAACTAGATGAATTATGTATACTGCATTGAAACCGAGGAGGGAGAGAACAGTTTAAAAGCAATAAGTTTTAGGGCATTATGATCATCATAAGAGTCTGGAATGAGGGTTGCAGAGTGGAGTATACTCGGAGTGGGGGTAAGGGGGTGGTGCGGGGAGAAAAGTGCAACAATGAATGAACGGAAATGCAAAATCTCTGTTAATGTTTGTTGAAATTAATAAAAAAAAATGTTAAACTTAAAAAAAAGAATCACAACTTTGGAAATGCAATGGAAGGTCACCATAAGTTGAAATAAATGATAGTGATTTAAAATTGAATACTATCAGTATGTATACATATGTATGGGAAGCTCAGGTGGCCTACTGGATAAGGAATGGTACTGCCAACCCAAAGCAGGCAGTTTGAATCCACTAGCTGCTCCATGGGAGAAACATGGACTGTCTACTCTTATGCGGTTGACCTATAGCCTCTGAAATCTCCCTAGAGAGTCAACTATGAGTTGGTTCTGACTCGATGGCACCTAACAGCACCATACATATATGTGAGTTTTCCACTCATACTCATATACATGCACTAATACAAATATGGTTTTGTGTTCTCTTCATTCTTAACTTTATAACTCAATATAACTTGGAGAACTTCCATATAATATATATAG
>NW_006399782.1:12065910-12073630 GCF_000299155.1 Elephantulus edwardii | reverse complement strand
GCCTTTGAGCTGTGGTGCTGGAGAAGAGTATTGAATGTACCATGCACAGCCAAGAAAACAAACAGATTTATCATAGAGAGGGTTAAACCAGGCTGCTCCTTGGAGGCAAGGATTCTGGGGCTTCGTCTGACATACTTTGGACATGCTGTAAGGAGGGACAGGTCTTTGGAGAGGGGTATCATGCTTAGGAGGGTGGAGGGACAGTGCAGGAGGGGAAGACCCTCTATGAGGTAGATTGAGTCAGTGACTGGGGTAATTGGGATGGGTGTGTCAGAGACAGTGCAATTGGCACAGGATAGAGCAGGGTTTAGGGCTGTTATACATAGGGTCATTAAGAGCCACAAGCAACTTGACGGCACATAACAACAATAACATATTATATATAATTCATATTAATGATATTAATTATTAATTATATTAATTAGAATAGAACAGAAAATATAGCTCTATATCCTTCTTTTTAATTGCTATATTGTATTTAGCAGAGTACTAACATTTGATTTAGTCATTTATGTTTTGTTAGATGTGTAGGCTGTTTCCAGTTTTTCTTTCTTTTTCCCTTTATTTTCTTTTTGTAATTGTGATTTTAATGAAAGTTTACAGAAAATGGATTTTCATTCATTCATTTTCCTCTTAGTGGAAGGACAGCACAGGAGAGGAAGACCTCGATGAGATAGATGGATCAATTCTGTGATTGGGGTGGTGGGAGTGAGTGTGTCAGAGATGGTGAGGTTGACACAGGCTAGAGCAGGGTTTAGGGCTCTTGTACATAGAGTCGCTATGAGTTGCAAGCCACTCCACAGCACGTACCACCACCACACCCAGTTTACTTTTTTTTTTAAAAAAAAATCATTCATTGGTATGTAATTTCCTCCCTCTCTTCCTCCCCTCCTCCAGTCTACTTTGCTATGCACCTTTAGTTCTAGACTGTTATACAAATAATGCTTAATCATATATTCCTTTTAAACCATTCTTTCCTTCATCTGTTCCAAAGCAGTGTTCAGTTTTTATCCCCTCTTTTCTTAGTTTCCCCTCAAACCCCCATATCAGTCCTGTTTTTTTTAAATTTTTATTAAATTTTATTAGTTTTAATGAACATTTACAGGGATTTTTGGGTTTTCATTCCTTCATTACTGCACCATTTTCTCTACCCTCCTCCCCAGTTTGTTCTTCTTCCCCGCCATCCGAATGTCTGTTTTAATTGTCCAATTGCCACAGTGCTTGTCAAAGTCAGTTCTGATTAATCTCCTTTGTCGGTGTGTCCTTTGCCATTCCCTATCACTCCTCCCTGAGAGAGACTTCACCCTGATTCATAAGGAAAAGGGGATGGCGTATTCTCTTAGCTACTTCCTGCTGAAAAGGGACGCTGTGGGTTTCAGGGTGAAGATCTTCTCTCACTACTCTAAAGGGCCCCTTTGGCAGTAGGAAACACATAGACTATTATGGAGATTGATTTTGGAATTTAGATGCACTGTTATTAATTGTGCTTAGCCGTACATGTTCATATCCCTGAAGATGTATCGTGGGGGGGTTGCAATCGGCCTTTCTCCTGCCAGGTTAGTTCCTCAACAGCTCGCCTGATAGCTCCGGGTGATGTCTGGATCCAAGGTGGTGCCCTGAGGTCACAGGGCTGTGGTGGGGGTTGAGATGTGTGGTTGTGGAGCTGCAAGGGGGGTGGGGGAAGGGGAGGAAAGCAAGGGACTAGGGGGCAAGGAGCGCAGGGCTTGGACACTATCACCAAGTGGTGGGGGCGGGGCTTGGGCCCTGCTGGGGGTTTATGCAGCAGCACCCTGTGTGTTAAGGGTCACACAGGTGTGGGTTGCAGGGGGGTCACACAGTGTTGGGTAGTCTTCATTCCTCTGGGGTCTCACAGTCTTCGCTCCTCTGGAGTTCCGTGGTAGGTGGCTGGCTGTTGTTCTTCCCGGGTCTCTTCCAGGTCCCTCTCGCGGTGGAACCCCGTCTGGCGGCGGCGTTCTCCCGTCTGGGGATCAGTCCTGTTTTATAACAGTGGTGTTATGCAGTATTTGTCCTTTTGTGACTGAGATATCTCACTCAGCATAATGTACTCCAGGTTAACTCATGTTGTGTAATATTTTATGAGTTCTGTGTTGTATACCATCATTTTTCTATCCATTCATTTATTGGTGGGCACTTGGATTATTTCTATCTCTTTGCGATTATGAATAACACAGCAGTAAACATGGGGGCACATATATCTGTCTGGGTGGGTTTCTTTAGGGTATAATCATAGTGGTGGAATTGCTGGGCCAAATGGTATTTCTATTTCCAACTATCTGAGAAAGTTGCATTCCACCTTCCATAGCAGCTGGACCAGTTTACACTTCCTCCTGCAGTGAATAAGCATTCCAATCTCTTTACAACCTCACCAATATTTGTTATTTGCTGCTCTGTTGAACTTTGCTATCATTTCTGGGTGAGATTATATCTCATAGTTGTTTTGATTTACGTCTCTCAGAGAGCTAGGGATTTTGAATATTTCTTCAGGTGTTTGTCATCTAAATATTCTCCTTGGTTGTTTACCTTTTTCTCTTTGAGGTACTAGAGTATTCGATAAATTTTAGATATGAGCCTCTTATCAGATATGTCACCAAATATTTTTTCCCAGACTGTGGCTTTCCTTTTGACCCTGTTGAAGTTTTATGATGTGCATAGGGATTTGATTCTTAGAAGGTTCCATTCATCTAATTTATGCTTTCCAGGTAGTAGGTTTTTCAAGATGCTTGGAAGGCTATTCATGCTGTGGATTAGGGCTTCTAGAGTTCTTCCAATCTTTTCTCTGATAAAGTTTATAGTCCTTTGTTTTACTTCTAAGTCTCTGATCCACTTTGAGTTGGTTTTTTTATATGGTGTGAGGTGTGGGTCTCGCTTGAGTTTTCTACAGATAGCTTTCCAGTTTTATCAATACTATTTGTTAAAGAGGCTCTTGTTTCCCCACTTGACTGATTTTGTCTCCTTGTCAAAAATCAGTTGACTGTAGGCAGATGAACTGATTCCTGGGCTCTCAATTCTACTCCATTGATCTATGTGTTTGTATTGTACCAGTACCACGCTGTTTTGACTACCATAACAGTGTAGTAGCATATGAAATCAGGGAGTGAGATGCCTCCTACCTTGTTTCCCTCTTTCAGGAATCCTTTGGTTATTTGAGGTAAGTTTCTTTCCATTCCAGATGAAATTAGAAATTGCCTTTTCCATCTCATTGAAGAATGGAATTGGCGTTTGTATTGGGATTTTGTAATTTGTAGATTGCCATTGGTAGAATTGTCATTTTCACAATATTGAGTCTTAGTATTCATGAGCATGAAATAGCCTTTAATTTCTCCAAGTCTTTTATTTCTTGTAGTAATGTTTTGTCATTTTCTTTGAATAGGTCTTTTGAGTTTCTAGTTAGATTTACTGCAAGTAGTTATTGTGGTTAGCTATTGTTTTTCTTAGCTCCATATGTGTAGTCTCTTTGTCACTATAGAGAAATCCAACTGATTTTTGTATGTTGATCTTGTTTTCTGCCACTTCGCTGAATTGGTTGACTATGTCCAGTAGTAGTTTTCTCACTGAGTCTTTACGGTTTTCTAATTATACTATTATATCATCTGCATATAGAAATAATATTACCTTCTCTTTGCCAACTTGGATACCTCTTTATTTCCTTCTCTTGTATTATTGCTATTGCTAAGACTTCCAATACAATATTGAATGAGAGGTGATAGTGGGCATCCTTGTCCTGTTCTCAAAGTGAATGCCTTTAATCTCTCTAAAATGAGAACGATATTGGCTCTTAGTTTTGCATATATACTTTTCACTATGTTGAGGAAATTCTCCTCTATTCCTATTTTGCTGAGTGTTTTAATCAGGAAAGGGTGTTGGATTTTGTCAAAGGCCTTTTCTGCATTAGTTGATAGGATCATATGGTTCTTGATCTTTGCTTTGTTAATGTGATGAATTACGTTGATTGTAATTAGATGTATACCTATTTCCAGTTTTTTGTTCTTGCCAACAAAGCTTCATGAACCTCACTATATAGCTTTGTGTATACATGTGTGAGAGTTTCTCTTCTCAACCCTGTACAGTGCTTATATCAGTTTATACTTTCACCAGCAGAAATAATGTCAGTTATTAAACACTTTATTTTCTCTCTGGATGGTTGGATATAGATGGTGATCCCTATTTTAATATTGAATTTATCTTATTACTTAGAAGATTGAATATTTCTAACTCTTGGTCATTGTATTTACTTTTATTTAAAACACTCATTTGTGTCTTTTTCATTCTGTACCTTTCTGTCAATTCGTGGATGTTCTTATTCTTTTTTAAATGTTTTCACTTATTCTTGATGCTCGTATTTTGTCACATGTCTGTATTATATTTTTATTCAACAGAAATATTTACTATTTTTGTTTTCACTATAATTACCTTAGTGTAGTAGAATTTATTATTTTTTTTTCCTTTAAGAATTTTGCTCTTTAGGGCTAATTAAATTATTTTTAACCTCCAAGACTATGAAAATGGCCTTGGAATACTTTCTTCCAGTAAGTTTATCATTTAACAAAATGAATTTTTATTTTATCTGCAATTTTCCCCCCATAAATTATTCCTACCTCTTTAATTGAAAAGTTCATCCTTTCTCTATTTGTTTGAAATGCCACCTCTTTTATGTACTAGTTTCTCAGGTACTCTCTCCTTTTATATTTATTTTGTATTCTTGAGGCGATTTTCGTGATAGATTTTACCTTTTCTACTTGAGTATTTCCTTGTTCTATGGTCCAGGAAGTCCACCATTCCATTTCCTTCTAGTCTTCTGGTTCTACTTCTGCTGCTGCTGCTTGTATTTATCTTCAACTGGTTCTTAGCATCTCTGAAATAAACACAATATCCAATTGAAGACATATCTAAATCCTTTGCATAATATTGGGGGGAAAAAACTCTCCTAGATATCTCTGACTTCCAGAGTCTAACGCTAACACCATTTTCAATAAAAGCACTATGTATGCATTCATCGGAGATAGGCAGTTAAAGCATAGGTCACTGTGCTCTGTTAAAGTGTTGAAAGAAGGGACATAGCGTACTTCTTACTTGGACTGATGCCCAAGGTTTCTCTAGTTACAACCTTCTGACCGCTTAGATCCAACAACTGTGTCCCTGAAAGCACAAAGACCAATTTTCATGTATGGCCTCCTGAAGAGAGTAGATACTGGCTTCTCCTGTTTGAACATGTGGAAAGTAATGCCTGTTAGTAAAGTGCCTGGTCGGGGCCTGTTTCCTGCCAGGGCTAAGGAGGTGGAAACTTTTCTTCACAATCGACAATCCACTTCAAAATAAGTTCCAATATATGTTTTTGTTTTATCTCATGAGCTTTCTGATAAAAGTTCAACTTATGTAGCACATCTATTTTATATTAAAAAAATCTGAAAAAAGGGAAGATGTTGTTGCTTATTGCTTTTGTAATCTTGTACACACCTGGGAGCCCCATCTTCATCATTTGTGAAAGGGATCATTGGATGAGTCACATTCTGTTAAATCCTGCTCTGCCCACTTTATAGTCACCTAGGCAAGAGATCATGATTTTTAAATCATTAGCAAACTACAAAACCTGTTTACGTGAGAATGGACAAATTACACATCTTCTTTCAGTATATCAAGCCAACAGTTTCAGCTTTATGTTTCAGGAATTTAATGTTTATTGTTCCTTTTTTTAATTTTTTTAATGTTTATTGTTTCTTTTATTCATAAAATTATGGTTCTTTACCAAATTTCCACTTTAACTTTGCTTTTTTAAAAATTATTTTTAATGAAAGTTTACAGGGACTTAGGGTTTCCAGTCATTCACTGTTGCACTTTTCTCCCTGTCCACCCTTCCCCCAATTCACTTTTCTCCTCGATGAGTAAAAGAAAAACTCTTTCATTCAATGATCCATGCTTCCTGTAAATTTGGTGTCCTAGTTCCAAAAGATGGACAGCCTCCTCTCTTGTGATTTACAGCCTCTAAGAACGAGTCCACCAGCTGCTCTGCAGAAGAAAAATGGGCAATCTCCTCCCCTGCGATTAGCTGCCTCTGAAAACCCACCAGAGGGTGAGCTATAGGTCAGTTCTGACTCGAACAACAAGAACCCACCAGAGGGTAAGCCGAGAGTAATTTTCAAGCTAAAAGGGATGAGTGAGCAGATGGAAAACCCTATAGAGCTGAGTTCTGCTCTTTCACACATAAGAAGTTCCTAGTCAGCCGCTTTGCGGCCCCTACACCCCACCCCCCCCAAAAAAAAAAGTTCCTAGTCAGAATCAACTCCTACTGACTTGCTTTTCCAAGTCACAGACATCACTTTAATCCCAGCCTATTATCCATTCTTTTCTAGTCAAAGTCACACTTTCCCCTTTAGAGTTGGTAGAGGGAAAGTAACATTTTTCACCTTTGTCATTTAAGCAAGACTAAAGTGTCAACATGCAACAAAGAGACAGGACAGGATGAAATGCAGGCCAGGCCATCCCTCCTTACCACAGTCTCTAAAGGAGCTTCTCTGAAGATCTCTCTCTCGCTCTCGCTTTCTCACTCTGTCTATTGCTATCTCTCTGTCTCTCTTTTTGGCCACATTTGTCAAGGCATTTGGACCTGGTATCAGCATTGAAAACGGACCAAAGAGAAGTCTGAGTATTAAGGCCTCTGTTTGCTGGGCTGCTTGCTGCGATCCTCTCTGGATGCTCCAGCAGTTTGAACGGCTTAATTTTAAAGGCACACTGAACCAAGAAGAGAAGGTTTCAAACTAATGAAACTTGAGTTTCAGAGTCCTCCTTTGCATGGGCTCTTTCCCACTGTCTTTTGTAATCTTTCAAGAATCTATTATTCAACCACAAATGATTTTAACTCACTTTGAAGTCCTTTCTGTGGTCTTTTTCCTGGAATCAAGCAGTAATAGAATGGCCATGGGCATTTTGGAGATCTGGCTAAGAGCAGGAGAGTTGGGGTATATATTTACTTTGAGTGGTTACCTGCGTATAGAGTTCAGTGACAACTTTGGGAGCCATTACTCTCTCTGTCACAGAGACAGCAATATGCAAAAGTTAAGAGCTCGTCTATGAGTTGAAACCGGCAATTCTAACTAACTCACAGGTGGCTTGGAAGACAGGCCAGGTGATCTACTTCCCAAAGGTGACAACCTTAAAACTCCGTGGAACAGTTCTACTCTGTACACCTGGGGTCACCATAAGTCAGCTCTAGCTCAATGGGGACCAAAAGCCTATCTCTTATTTTTAGTGTTTGTAATTTATTCTTATTTTTCTTCTCATTTTGACTAAACATTTTCTTGGATAACTAATTTTGATTTTGTCATTCATGCATTCTTTCCCAAATTAACCTTGTTGCTGTGTACTGTAAAGTTGGAACGGACCCATAGCTGACCCTCTGTTGGGTTTTCAGAAGCGGTTAATTGCACGGGAGGAGATTGCCCATCCTTCTTCTGTGGATCGGCTAGTGCAGCTTCTTGCCAATAGGCCATCAGAGCTGCTTGTTTTTGTTCTTGTTGTTAAGTGCCATCAAGTCGAAGGCGACTCATAGCACCCCTGTGAGGAAGAGTCCTCGATGCTTGGGTGCCTTTCATCTTCTCTCCAGGTTCATAAGGTTTCTAGAGGCAAGTTATTATGAAAGTGGATACCACTCCTCCTTCCAAGCAGATCTGCTTAGGACCTTATAAAAAGATCAATTGAACAAAAA
>NW_006399782.1:12037778-12065770 GCF_000299155.1 Elephantulus edwardii | reverse complement strand
ATCAAGGAATATAAGACCTCCAACTTTGGGTTGGCTGTCCTAGATTCTTTACTTTTCCACAGAATGCAATTCTCCCTGAGATTTTCTTTCTTTTCAACCATTTGTCTATTTTCTTAAAATGAATCAATTATTTTTAAATCTTTCTTTGCTGTTTTTAATAGTTGGAACATTTGTGAATATACTTCTTTTACTGTCTGTCTTATCTCTTAATACCCACCCACTGCTGTCAAGTCAGGTCAGATTGGAGTGACCCTCCCTCAGGTGTCTTATACTGTAAATTTTTACTGGAGGACTCTGCCCATCTTTCTCTCTCAGACCAGCTAGCTGTTGGATTTGAACTAAGGACGTTTTGGTTAGCAGCTGGACATGTTATACACTATACACAGTCAGGGCTCCAAATTGTCAGTCACATTTCCTACCTCTGCCCATGTCTAGAGAACTTTTATTGTCCATCAGACATTGAATATAAAAGAATTGGAGAACTTCCAAGTAATATCTTTTAGAAGAGAGGGCTCTTGTTCTATTAAGTTTGCGGGATGAGAAGGTAAGTCACTTCAGTTTAACTGTGATTATGTTGGGTCGAGGGTCTGTTCTAGCTTTAGTGATATTTATCCTACCTATTACTTGTCCCTGCCCTTTGGCATGATCTTGTCAGTCTTTTGAATGAATAAGCGATCTTTTCAACAATGAAAGACTGCAGGAGGTTCAGTTGTGCCCTTCAGAGCATGTTCAAGTCTTTAGCACCCTTTATGACACAGTGTCATAATCTTCCAGTTGTTTCAAGGGGAAGACTGGTGATGTCTTTCATACAGGAGACCTGCAGAAGAGATTTTTGTTTTTAAAGTACTGCTCTAAAACCTCCCAAAAAACCCCTCCAAAAATCCTCTTTGCTTTAGAGTTGGAATCAGCTTCCAATTGTCTCTCCAATAGGGTTTTAGAGGTTGTAAACGATACGGGAGGAGATTGCCCCTCTTTCTCTTGTGAAGCAGCTGGTGGATTTGAACTGTATGCCTTTGTGTTGGCAGTACAGCTCCTTACTCACTTTTTAGAAACATCCAGTCCTGTGCTGTATATCTGAGACTTTAGCAATTAACTCACAGGGGAAACGTCTCATACGTAGTAGGCACTTCCAATTTCTAGGCTCTCATGCCAGCATCACAAACCACTAACCATTCACTGGCCTCTCTTTCCCTTAGCAGATGTTGTTATTGTTGTTAGGTGCTGTTGAGTTAACTGTGACCCATAGTGATGTAATGAACAATAGCTCTAACTCTGCCCTATCCTGTGTCGTCCTCATCATGGCTGACGTATTTGATTCCAAAGTTACAGTCACTATGCCAATCCATCTTGTTGAGAGTCTTCTTCTCTTTAACCGACCCTCCACCTTTTCAAGAATGATATTCTTCACTGAGTTCTGGTTTCTTCTAACAACATGTCAAAGTATGTGAGACAGTCTTACCATCTTTGCCTCCAAGAAGAACACTGGTGTGTTGTATCGGCAATCCATGGGATTTCCGTACTCTTTTGCAACATTACAACTCAAATGCATCGATTCTTCTCCTGTCATCCTTAGTCATCACCCAACTTTCAGATGCATAGGCCCAGAATTGGCAAATGCTTTGAGGAAAGATAACAGCTAGTGGAGGTCACTTCCCTTCAAAAGTGCTCTCTCCTCTCTAAAACAGAGAAGCTTGTCTAGTCTTCATTGTATTCATAGCTCTCCAAATTTCCTAAACAGATGCTACTTTTGTAGTTTATTCACCTTTTTTTTTTCTGTCACTCCAGGAGTATTTGCATACAATGACCCACTGCACTCCACCTGTTAGCAAAAGTCTCACTGGATCACTTGAATTGAAATACCAGGCATCCCATAATGTTCTCTGCAAACCCTTCAGCACGGTTCTCTAAGAGGTAAGGACTAAATAGGAGCTCTTTAAAAAGAAAATCATAGCCACACGTTTTACAAATTAACAAATCATTAATATAATTTTATATTCAATCATTGCTTAAATCCTTTAACTGATTCTTAAATGAATTTGTTGGTTTGTTCAACTCAAGATCTGAAAAAGTTTCACACAATATTGCTTTTGGATGATAAGCCTCCAAATACCATCATTCCACTTTTATTTCCTCAGAGCTTTATAGTTATATTATCAAAATATATATTCCTTGTTAATATCCATAGACATTTTGTTTTTGCTGCCATTGTATATAAACAAAAGACCTGAAACCATTCTATAACTATTTTTGTTTCTCCAAGTTCATAGAGTTTTCAGAGGCATGTGGTTTAGGAAGTGGATGACTCTCCTGCTTCCAAACCTTAACAGATTTGGGAGCTCCACCAAACACTGCCCACAATGGGTAGTCATTATGGTGTTTGGCACACCTATAGCACAGTTGTTCCATTATGGCATTTGAGACCCAAATGGCACAAGATTCAGTGTCACGTGTCACAACAAACCCAGATTACCTCAGCACAGCAAATTGACCAGAGTGCTGTATGACTTAGAAGAATGTTCCTCCAAAATTTAGTAACAAGGGATTAAAATGTAATCGCACAGGCCCAATTTTTAAAAATAAGGGCCCTCCAGGAGGTCTTGTTGACTTTAAACAAGAGGCTTGAATAAAAAGCAGCCGCACAATCCACATAGATCTTCAACCAAAACAAGAGCACCATCTTACAGAGTCCACCACTTTACCCAGCTCCAAAATAGAGACAAGGGACTGGCTTTATATGTTGCTGTTAAGTGTCATCGAGCAGTGACCCTATAAACAAAAGACCCTAAACCTGTTCTATAACAACTGTCCTCTAAGTTCATAGAGCTTCCACTTGCATGTTTAAGAAGTGGACGCCACTCTTGCTTCCAAGCCTGTCCAAACATTGTCAATCATGCATGTGTAACCATTATGGCATTTGATGCACCACTGGCACACGGTTTCATATCACAGGAATCCGGTTACCTCAGTACAGCGAAATAACCAAAAAGTGCTGCACCACATAGGAAAGTGTTCATTTCAAACAAATTACTTTCAAAAAGCCCCAACTCCCACACCGGTCTCTCATTGGCTCCAACAAGAGGCTCCCAGCCCACTCTCACCATCAACCAACCAGACCAGAGCCATCCTCCATCTAGTGCACATACCAGTTTAAAACTTCTAGAAGCACAGTCAGCCCGGGAAGGCTACTTACTTACATACAGAGAGCGAGAGAGAGAGAGAGAAAGAAAGGGGGGGGGAAGAGAGAGAGAGAAGAGGAGAGGAGAGGAGAGGAGAGGAGAGGAGAGGAAAGGGATTTTCCATAGTGGTGAGTATAGGACCAGTCAACCTTATAGCCCTTCAAACTGTGATTGCACCAAAGCTGGTACTGTTGTTGTTATGTGCCATGAAGTTAGAACCAACTCATCGCTGACCCTTAAGAGGCAGTAAATAACACCACTAAAGGATTAGTAAAAGGTTCTGGCCAGTAAGAAACAGACAAACAAAAACCAAAAACCAAAAAACTAACCCTCTCCAGGGTCACTGAGTGACATCAGACTCATAGCCATCCCACATGTCAGAGTAGAATGTCCTCCATACTGTTTGCAGTGACTGATTTTCTTTTTTTTTAACCACCAAGACTTTTTTCTGAGGCAAGTGTTGAGTAGACTCAAACCTTCAACCTTCTAGTTAGCAATGAATTTGTTAAACATTTGCATCACCCAGGGGTTGCCTGCAACATCAACAAAGACTGAAATATGAAGGCAAAGCACCAATGAGACAGCAAAAAAGCAGACAGCATCTGCTCCAGAAAAAAAACTTCAGGTCTATATTGACATACAGGCATCTGCTTGCATCAACCTCTACTTAGAATGTCAAGGCTGTAGGGTGACGACAAAGCCTCCCTTCAGTGTGTCCAATCTACTGGACTACTGACACCATCATGAATGGTGAACATCCCAGATGTTCTGGCCATGAAAGGCAGGACTTGCAGCCTCCCGAGGGCCTGTGACAAGGCTCCACATCTCTGGATGTGATGGAGTGGCAGCAAGGTTTCTGGGTATCTACTGCTATAGCCAGAATCCAGATGGTGGTAAAACAGCTGAGGGTCTTAGGGATAGCTCGCAGACCAGAAGTAAAAAGGTTATAATCCAGATTAATAACAGAATACAATCAAGACAGCCTTGGGGTTTGATGTTTCCAAGTTCTCAGTCCTGCCACTATTGGCTTCCCTCCCCGTTTATTCTTTGTAATAAAGTTATCAGTCCTGCCATATAATTTCTTCCCGCCTCACGAAGGTTCCCCCTCACCTCAAGTCTCCAGCTGAGCAATAGGTGTTGCTGCCATAGGGGTAGCTAGAGCAGGAAGGGCTACATTGTCTTGATGTCTCTTCAGTGATGCCAGAGGATCTGTCTCTGTGGCTAAAGCTCAATAAATTGTTCAAATTATTGGAGATATTAGCCAATCCCCTTTTAGATTGTTAAGATTGGCCAATCCCCTTATAGAATAATTGTAAATTCTTTTGTGGATAGGCTAATACTTCCCATTCACATATTCCCACCCATCTACACAGCAAAGTCAAGTAATGGTTAGACAAGTCAATTGAAAGATAAACTCAATAGACTGACGATTAAAATTCTGGCTTCACCAGCTACTAGGTGGCCAGGAGTTGATGGTGACTCAGGGCAACCCTGTGTGTGCAAAGTAGATCTCTGCCTCTTAGGGTTTTCACAACTGTGACCTGTAGGAAACAAATTGCTAGGCCCTTCTTCCAGTGAAAGTCTATCATTTCAGTCAACACATTCTCTGCTAGCAGCCAAACGCTTAGCCATTTGTGCCCCCTGCCTTAGAGACTCCTAAGCGATGTGAACTCTTCACGCCCAATGATGAGAGAGAAGGCGTGTATGCGTGCTCAGTGCAGCCTGTGAGCTTCAAGCCCCAGGCATGTATAGGCACCAAATTCATCACTAGTCTTCCTCGCTGAGAACATAATCCCATCTTTGGTATTCAACCTGTACTCTCGATTTTGTAATTAATTACTTTTGCACAGGCCTCCTCAAAGAAATATATTCTTTTCAGTGACTACAAGAGAAGCTCGCTTGGCCCCCTGCTGGCTAGATTTCACAGATTATGTAACAGCCAGGAGCAGGTGCAAAGCTCAGCAGCAAACACAGCTGTATTCAATTAAACCTGCACCTCTAATTGGCCTTATTAAATTCACATGAAAGAGAGATGCGGTTGGCACCTACCAGACACCTCACCTCTGTCATTTCCCTGCCCGCAGGGCACCATTCTGTAAGACGAGCTGATGACGTAGAGTCTGGACTGCGAGTTTCATCTGGCACCCCACTTACTTCTTCAGATGATCTATTTCTGACTAAACTCTAGGGGTTCTCTTTCCATGATCTCTTGCTCTTTAACAGACCTCCCTCAACTTCATTGAGATTCCTCAACGAAATCCATTATATTTCATTTTCTAGCAGGATTCCATGTGCTGCCTGGGCTCAGCTGGAGAGTTCTGCTCCACATGACATTGGCTGAGGCTCAACAGGGCTGGAACATCCAAGAGAACTCACTCAAATATAGTGCTGAGAGGGGCTGGCTGGAAGGCTGGGTTGCCAGGGCCTCCTCCTACCTGTGCCCTCCTTCTACTTGTGCCATCTCCACACCCACTCTTTGAAGGTTACTACAACAGGATGTGTAAAGACTAAGGTGTACTTTATCCATGTCATGATCTTTTCATTTGCTTTCTATGCATCTGAAAGTTGGGCAACTAGTAAGTCAGAAATTCAAAGTCAATACCTTTGAATTGTGGAGTTGGAGAAGAGTGCTGCATATACCATGGACTGACAAAAGAAGAGACGAGTCTGTCCTGGAGGAAGTACAACCAAAGAGCTCCTTACAGGCAGGGATGGTGCAACTCTATCTCACACGCTTTGGGCATGTTGTCAGGATGGGCCAGTCTTTGGGAAAAGAGATCATGCTGGGGAAGGTGGAGGGTCAGAGAAAGAGAAGGCGACTCTCAGCAAAATGGGCTATAACAACGGGCTGGAGCATTTCAGACATTGAGAATGGCACAGGATAGGGCAAGGCTCAGATCTGTTGTTCATAAGGTCGGTATGAATTGTAGTCAACTTGATGACACCTAACATTAGAACGGTAGGGACACTTATTTTACCTGGTAGTTACCAAAAGGGCAACTGCAGAAAGCACCAGGTCTTCTTACAGATTAGGCCAAGATCTGACACTGTGATTCTTCTATCACATTTTATTGTTGTTAGAGTAAGTCACAAAACCAAACCAGATTTGATTTGGAGGAACACGCATGGGTGTGAGTCTGAGGAGGCCGGGTTGGCTTATTAAGGGCCATATTCAGAGGCGAGCTGTCACAGCTTTCTGGCTGGTGCTTTTTCCTCAAAGCACAAAATATGTCAGAGCCTGTTTTTTCAATAGTAAACTCAAGCAAAACAAAACAAAACAAAACAATCTGCAAACACTAAGATTCTGGTCTAAAATTCAAACTCCCCTTTTTAAGGCAAATGGGGGGATCCAGGTGGAGTTTATTAAGTAAATGTATTTTTTCTAGTCTCTTTGGAAAATACTGTTTTCATCTTCTTGGTTCTACATCATCTGTTCAGCTTCACTTGTGAGAAGCAAGTCTGTGTTGTAATTATCACTTCTAGAGAATAGCTTTGATACTGACTGCAGTAACTTTAACACTGACAAAATTCCTCAATCTAAGGTGTTTGTAGTTCAATTTTGTCAGAAGACCTAATAATATGCTCAGAAGCATTTTCTCCCAGTAGAGGACCTAGGTAGTTGTCATATCCTTTTCCAACCCAACCAAACTCACTGCCACGAAGTCATTCTAACTCACTAGTTACACTATGGAATAGAGTAAAATTGCCCTATAGAATGAAGCTCTGGTGGCCTACTGGTAAGAATCTGCACTGCAATTTCCAAGGCACTTGGTTTGAATCCACCAGCTGCTCTGTGGGAGAAGGATGGGCAATCTCCTCTCGTGTAATTTACTGCCTTTGAAAACCTGCTGGAGGGTCAGCTATTGACCGGTTCCAACTTGATGGTACACAACAACAACCATAACAAATTACAGAAGCAGACAGCTGCGTCTTCCTCCTGTAGAGCTGTTGGTGGCTTTGAACTGCCAGTCTTTTGGTTGGTAGCCAATGGTCTTAACCACCAGGGCCTCTTCATGCTGCTTTAACCTCCTTTGACATGGATTGTCTTAACATCGACACCTGTTAAGAATACAATGTCCCTTTTTTTCTCATTAGGATTTTTTTATTGATATATAATCCATAACCCTAAAACTCACCAATTTAAAATTCACTGGTATTTTTTTTAATGTAGTCACAAAGTTGTTCAACCATCAGCCTGAAAAGAAACTCCATGGTCATTAACTCACATTCTCCCCTTCCCTTGGACTTTCTGTCTCTTTGGATATACCTAATCCCCCGTTTCAGAGAAAAAGAAAATATTCTCCATTTGTCTGATGATTATCTTTACATCATCTATTTTTTAAATGGTAAATGATTTTAAATGATGTAGTTGATAACATTTGCTTCTCAGATGACCACATTTTGATGTGAGCTCTGTTCATCCATTCCTTGTTGTTCATGTTAATTTTGATCACCAGGTCTAGATGTCTGACTTCTCCATTGTATAGTACTTTCTCCCTTGCAACTAGTGAGCTGCCTGCAGAGAGGCTACATAAGGGCCCTCCTTCTCCATGTCAGAACATCTCCAGAGATTGTTTTCACTGACATTTCTTTCCTGATGCTGTCTTTACTATGATGGGGGCAAAATGCTGGTTTTTCCAATGCTGGCCCTCCTGTTGGCATTTGCCAGTCTATTTTCAGCATTCAACTATAAACCAACCTCCCTTCTCCACCTGTCATTTATTTAGACCTTTATTACCTGTATATCTGTTATTTCTTTACCAGTATATATTTATTTATAGTATTTATTTTCTTTACTTAATATTTCTTTTCTTTATGTAATTACTTAATGTTTATTAAATTATTTCATATTTTGTTTATTTAATATTTCTATGATCTAACAACTCTTTACTCACTGGTATTTTTTTACCTATTTTTCAATGGTCTATTATTCATTATTGCACATAATCATTTTGGTGCTCAAAATGTTCCAGCTTTGGCCAGTGGAGAACCCTTAACGCTTCTGTGTACTTGGTATATGCTTTTATGAGGTGTTTTGTTGTGTCTTTTTTTTCCCCTTGCGTATTTTCTTCTTTCTTGCATAACTATGCTATGTTGGTTTTGTGTATCATAGACTCAGAACTGGCCCACAGCTGACCCTCTGGTGGGTTTTCAGAGGCAGTTAATCACACAGGAGGAGATGCTCCATCCTTCTCACACAGAGCGGCTGGTGGTCTTCAACATCACACCTTTGGGATTGCAGTGTGGCTTCTTGCCACTAGGCCACCATGGCTCTCTTATTATGCTATAGGTCAAGTTTTATGTATTTTTCCCTGCCCTTGGAATTAGCTGTTTCCTAAGAAGTATCAGGATTGGAAGAAAACTTATTAACAACATGGAATATGTGGCTGACCCAAGCTTGCTTAGAAAAATGAAGATGACACGAACCTGAAGTGCTTATTGACGATCAAGGTCTTCCCTACAGATTGTACTTCAGCATAAAGAAAACAAAAATTCTCACAACTGGATCAATAAGCAACATCATAACAAAGAGAGCAAAGACTGAAATTATCAAGGATTTCATTTAATTTGGCAGCAAAGTAGAAGTCCATGGACACAACAGCAAAGAAATGAACGGATACGTTGCACTGGAAAAATCTACTTCAAAGGACCTCTATAAGAGTGTTCAACAATAAAACTGTGAAAACTGAGACAAGCTTGATCCAAGTTATGGTGTTTTCAAGCCTCAAATGTATGTGACAGTAGGACAATAAGTAAAGAAGTCCGAAGGAGAACTGATGCCTTTAAATGGTGGTGTTGGTTACGAATTGTGAACATACAGGGAACTGCCAGAAGAACAGACAAATCTGCCTCGGAAGAAGTGCAACCAGAATTCTCCTGGGATTGAGGATGGTGAGACCGCATCTCACATGCTTTAGGCACATTATTAAAGGGGACAAGGAGAAAAACATCCTGCTTGGAAAAGTAAAGTATTGTGGGCAGGGGGAGGAAGGCCCACAATGAGAAAGATTGGCTTAGTGCCTGCAGCAATGGGTTTAAGCTTCCACTGAGATTGTGGTGATGACACAGACCAGGATCTTTCCTCCTTCTTTTTTCCCCCTATCTACTTCTTTCTGATGTACCTCTGATGGGGCCTCTATGAATTGGAACTGACTTGGCAGCACCTAATAAGAACTGAGGAGCCCAGGTGCTTGCAGTTGTTATTGTGTACTATTGAGCCAGAACCGACCCACAGCTGACCCTCTGGTGAGTCTGCAGAGGCAGTTAATCCCACAGGAGGATATGGTCCTCCTTCCCCAGCGGAGGAGCAGCTGGTGCCTTTGGGATTGCAGCAGAGCTTCTTACCACAAGGCCCCCAGAGCTCCCTGGTGCTTTTGGTAGGGGCCAGTATTAAAGCTGGTGCTTATTTGTTGCCTTCAACTTGGAATGGACTCATGGCTGACTTCCAGTGGGGTTTTCAAGGCTACAAATCACACAGGAGGGTATTGCCCATTTTCCTCCCCAGGAGCCTCTAATGGATTCAAATTGCCAGGGGTGTGTGGCCTCAGGATTAGCTGTGCAATTTCCTACTGGTTATGCGTCCAGAGCTCCCCTGAAGCTAGGCTAGGTGTGTTCATTATATGGTGGCTGTAAGTTTGCTTATTGCTTATGTGCTTTTTGAAATGCAGGATTTTTGCTTAAGGATTGCTCAACTGGTAACCAAAAGGTTAAAATGCATCCAGTGATTCCAAAGGAGAAAAGACTTGGGAATCTGCTTCCATAAACATTGTTGTTACATGCTGTCAAGTTGCCTGCAACTCATCACGACCCTATATGTACAGCAGCTCTGAAGCCTGCCTTGTCCTGAGCCTGTCTCACTGACTCCAACTTCACCTAGTCCCATTGCCCCAGTCACTGCATCAATCCATTTTATCTAGGGTCTCTCTCTCCTGCACTGTCCCTCCACCCTCCCAAACATGATGTCCTTCTCCAGGGACAGGTATCGCCTGGCCACATGCCAGAAGTATGTGAGATGGCGCTTCAAAATCCTAGCCTCCAGGGAGAAACTTAGTTTCACCCTCTCCAAGACAGACCTATTTGTTTTCTTGGTGGTTCATGGTAAGTTCAAGCCTCTTCTCCAGCACCACACCTGGAATCACTGATTTTTCTTCTGTCATCCTTAGTCATTGTCCACAAACATTACAGCCTAGAAAACCCCACAGGGAGGCCCACCCTGTCACATGAGGTAGTAAGTCAGAATCAACGTAGCACCAAACAACAGAATTTTTGTTATTTTCCAATTTTATATGTTGTATTATCTTTGTTTTTAGGCACAAGAGTCTTTTTAAAGTGTGTATCTTAATTGTTAAACAAAATCTTTTTTCTCTTTTATTGATCTAACTCAACTTTGTTATTAAAAAATAAATTCTGTATGATTCCTGACCTTTGAAATTGCCTGCCCTTATTTTATGGACTAGAATGTACACAGTTTTTATAAATTCTGTGTAAATTTGAAAAGAACATATTTTCTGAAACTGTTGGATGCAGTTTATCTATTTATCAGATAACTATCCTGTTTAGTTTTTCAAATTGTGTGATATAATTTTTGGCTATTTGATCTGTCAGTTCCTGAGAGAAGCATGTCAAACGATGTTACTAAGTGAAGGATTCATTGTTTATGTTGTTATGTGCCATGGAGTCACCCGCAACTCATAGTGACCCTATGTATAATAGCCCTAAACCCTGCTCTAGCCCATGCCAATGTCACTGTCTCTAACATTTCTACCCCCATTATCCCAGCACTGAATCAATCCATCTCATCGAGGGTCTTCCTCTCCTGCGCTGTCCCTCCACCCTCCCATGGTATCCCTCTCCAAGGACTGATCCTGCTTTGCAACCTGCCAAAAATACGTCAAAAGCTTCAGTATTTAGTTATGATTTACTTTTTTCTGGCCCAAAGACACTACAGTTGTATTGTCATTGCTCAGATTGTATATCATAAATTTGCCTTAATGATAAGGAATTTTACCAATAATCCAAAGGCACACCATTCAAATCAGCCAGCTGCTCCAAAGGAGAAAGATAGACAATCTCCTCCCATGTGATTTACTGGCTCTGAAAACCCACCACAAGGTCAGCTATGCCTTAGTTCCAACTCAGCTGCACTCAGGAACAACAACATGCCAGTATTAAGGGAGCTCTGGTGGCCTAGTGGTAAGGAATTATTCTGACAACTCAAAGGCATGAAGTTCAAATCCACCAGCTGCTCTATCAGATAAAGATGAGCAATCTCCTTCTGTGTGATTTATAGCCTCTGAAAACCAACTGAAGGATCAACCATGAATCAGTTTTAACTCGACAATACATACTAACAGTAACTGGGGGTCTAGTAGGGCTTTGCGCTGCTAACTGAAAAGCACACAGTTCAAATCCACCAGGTGCTCCACAAGAGGAAAATGGGCAGTCTCTTCCCATGGTGATTTCCACCTCTAAAAACCCACTGGAGGGCCAGCTATGAGTCCGTTTTGTCTTGATGGCAAATAAAACAAAAAGCAAACATTCCAATTTTGCTGTTATGTCTTCAGCCTCTCTTCTGTTTTGAAGATGCACACTGAAGTGTTTCAAAGCTTGTGTTTGATAATTCAGGCGGCCTGAATGTTTAATCTACTGTATTTTGCTCTTCTGGTCTCTCGTTCATGGTGCCATGTTAGAATTTGATTTATGATTTGTGAGTGATAGCACGTACTTCTGAGGCATCATCTGTGCAGTTTGTCACATGAAGGCTAGAAGTTAGTTCCTCCAGAGACGAGAATTTTATCTACTTCAGTGCTTCCGGGAGCAGGTCCAACTCAAGATCTCTTTAAATCAAAGTATCAGCTTGGGATTTTAAACACTCAAAGAATTCACTTGTCTGCAAGCTTGTCTGAGGTCAGGATTATGAGTTAAGTATTAGATGGATCCCTCACACACCTGCCCAAGTTTCACGTCATTTTATTGTCTTAGGAATTTCTGGAGAACTGATGTTGGGGAGTAGGCACAATTTTAACTTATCTTTATGTGTGCATATGTTTGGGGAGTGATAAAAGTCTTACTTTTGTTTTAGAAAAGTCCACACACTATCTGTGGCCTGGTTGCCTTCAGGAATTGGGGCCTAGGGAGACAGGCATTTGAGAAAAGTTATAAACATGATAGTGCCCTAGTGCTCTTCCCCGTGCTCAGTATTGATTTCAAAGAGAATTCTGGTCCCATTCGCCAGGTGAAATTTTCCCAGGGTGACCTAGAAACTTGCACAATTTCCCTGACTAGTCACTTCCATCCAGCTAGACCTATTTTTTTTCCCTGCTTCCTGATCTTGGATCTGTTGTAATTCATTCCCCACATGTTTGGTTATCCATGGAAAACTCGCAGCCTAAGTGGTCGCAGCTCATATTCTCATATTTTGGGGGGTGGGTGGGAGTAGGGCTCATATTTCTTGTTAAGCAGTAGTTCAGCCCTCCTGGGACTGAAAAGTTCAGAGTTCTTGGGAGACAATGTGTGATGGGTATAAAACCTCCCAGAAAACAGTAACATCAGGAGCTATTTCTTGAACATTTATGATGTGCCAGGAACTTTATTAGGCCTTCTATATACAATGTGTCCTCTGGACACCAACCTGGGTAAGAAAAGAACAGAGCTGCTGTCCACTGTTCATTGAGACATTACAGAACAGAGGAAAGAGTGCAGGCTTTGGAATCAGATGGTCCCAGGTTTGAGTCACGGTCTCTGCACTTATTAGCTGTATGTGACCTTGAACAAATTCCTTAACCTCTGTTGCCTTCAGATTTCTTCATGGTAATTTGGAGTAACAATGGCAGTCATAGGTTCCTGTCGTTCCTGTTACTATTGGCTAACAGTTAATACCTCAAGCTGATGTTCAAGGGACACATTGCATTTAAAGGGCCTAATATAGTTCTTTGCACATCATAAAAGTTCAATAAATAGTAGTTGTTGGTAAATGCCATCGAGTCATAGTGACCCTATGAATGAAAGACCTGGACACCTGTATAACTTTCATCCTTTCTCCAGGTTCATAGGGTTTCCAGAGGCAAGCTATTTTGGAAGTGGATGCCACTCCTGCTTCCAAAAATTTTATTATTTTTTTTTGTGGGTACCACCAAATCAGATCTGAGTGGTACAGGAGGATATTGTCCCTCCTTCTCCAGCAGAGCATCTGGTGGATTCGAACCGCACACCTCTGGGATTACAGTGCAGCTTCTTGCCACTAGGCCACCAGAGCTCCCCCATAGTCCCTGATGTTATTGTTTTCTGGTGGGTATGCTCTCTAGAGGAGTTTTCACACCTGAAGAAGGATCACTTTCCCCGGAGCCCCCACTCCCATTCTAGTAATCATCCTGAACTATATATCTGTTTCCATTAGCTGCAACCCCTTCAGGGCTATGACTGGCTTATGGCCTCCTAATCCTTGTCACTCAAGCAGTGCTCTTAATGATCCACCCCAGGAAGCCTTTTCTGTATCCTTCCTGTCTCTTCCTCCCCTCTCACATTCTTCCTGCCATGTCCTTACGTGCACATTCTACTGCATGGCCTGGTTATTGTCTACAAAATGTCATAGATAAATCTCTTCGTGTATCTCTATTTCTCCACGCTCACACCTTCCGTGAGGGATCAGCTGTTGGAAGCAAATGTGAGCCTTGCACGCAGGGACAGTGTATGCCCTCTCGAGCCTCAACATTTTACTGTCCCTCCTTATCCTTCCTTGTGCTTTTTCATTTCTAGTCTGAGAGACCTAGACACCAGCCTGGAGGTGAGCCCTGAAGAAAGCAGGAGCGGTGCTGAGAGTGGGCGCAGTGAGCCAGCGGACTCAGTGCCTGGAAGCCTCACCATCACTGTAGATGAAGAAAACGAGGGGCCCCAAACCTGCCGTGTCTGTGGGGACAAGGCTACAGGATATCACTTCAACGTCATGACGTGTGAGGGATGCAAGGGCTTCTTCAGGTAGAGTTACCCTGTCCGCTCTCACCCACATTCTCTTTTGATTGAATTCCAGACTGGATTCCTCCCATCCTCACCTTGGGGCATATGATGGCAGCATGGAGCCAGAACCCCACTCATAGGCTGAAGATAGTAAGGAAACTCTTTACAAGCGCCCCAAACCTCCTCCCCATGCCATATCATCTAGAGGACTAGCCTGTAGCACACCCTGAATGGATCATTAACCAGCAGTGACAGATCCAATTCTGAGCTAGGCAGGACCACAGGGAGGTGGGCATCTGTGCTGGATCTGGTTCTGCCAGCAGAGAAGAGGCCACCTAGAGCGTCTGTCCATGGAGATGGCCTTAGGGTCCAAGAATCCCGTGTCCCCTCCTCGCTTAGGTCCATCTCTGGAACTTCCAGAAAGAGGTGGCACAATGTATTAAGAGGGTGGAGTTGAGTGAAAGGCAGCCCTGGATTCACATTTCAGTTGTCATCTACCTGAAGAGCTTATGGTGGTCTAGTATCTCCAAGTCTCACTTTCCTCTTCTGTACCAGGCAGGTAAGATATAACAACCACATTTGTAAGGCTCTGAAAAACACCTTGACCTTCATAACTGTGGCTCCCATTTTTCTTTTGCCCATTCTGGAAGGGCTTTGGAGCTAGCAGGTGTGGTGGTGGGGTGCTTGTGTGTGCACATGCACTCACACCCATGAAGAGCTGCCCCCCACCCCTGGACTGGATGCAAGCCATTCGCCTGGATTCTGAGCGCATGCCTGCCCCTCCACACAGGCAGCTCCACTTCCAAACCCAGTCACACCCTGCTCCTTGGGCCACTCTGATCTGTTCCTTTATTTTCCTGCCTTTATTTTCTGCATGGCTGGGACAACCAGAGCCCAGGCAGAATTTGTTTCTTTCTAGACACTGGTGAAAAATAACAAACTAGAGTCCCATGACTGCGTCTTCTATGGGGGATGCTGGGATGTACAGACAGTGGGGAGGAGTAAGGCAGGCACCTTGTCATTTTTATAGGGGACTATGCAACTGTGGGAAGGTCACAGACCTGGCACCTGCCCCTGCCACTCTTCTAGGATCTGAATGAACCTCTTTGCCTCACTAGGTCAAGCAGGAGCCCCTATTCTTTCAATAGGGAAGCTTTGGAAGTGTCCCATGTATTAACCTTTTTCCTCCCTGGTCCTCACATCCCCACCCAACTCCACTCCTCAATCTTAAAAGGGAGTGCTGGGAGGGAAGAAGTTTCTTATGCTTATGCTGTTGGGCTTGTGTTTCCTTGTGAGATGCTGCGCTGCAATCCCAAAGGCACATAGTTTAAGTCCACCAGCTGCTCTTTGGGACAAAGACGGGCAACCTCTTCCTGAACAATTGCCTCTGAAAACCCACTGGAGGCAGCTTTGAGTAGGTTCCCACTCGACACCACACAACAACTGCCTCGAATCAGAAGAACATGCAGGAAGGAGGCCAACCTGGGAGGAAACTCTCCCCGGCCCCCTTCTGGAGGTGTAATGTGTGTGAGTCCAGGAATGTGTCAAGGAGGGAGGAAGGCACGGCATGGGATGGACCTAAAGGGGAAGCCCCAGAGGTGGTTCAGTGGCTTCAAAGGCCTGATTTCCTGTCTGAACGTGGCAGGAGCAGTCTCATTCCTGTCTTCTTCACTTGCTGACTCGTGTGCTTTCAAGGAGACAGAGGACAGACAGAAGTTCTGGCTGGATTCTACCACCTACAAACCCCCACCCAACTCAGGAAGCAAAGGCTGGGCCCACAGAGGGTGTGACTAGTGCTCCCAGAGTGGGATAGGGATAAAGAGGGGGAGGTGGAGCCCCCTGACTCACACGGGAGCCAGGGTGAGCCCTGCAGCCTGACTCCCCTGCGCCTTCTCTCACAGGAGGGCCATGAAACGCAATGTGCGGCTGCGGTGCTGCTTCCGGAAGGGCACCTGTGAGATCACACGCAAGACGCGGAGGCAATGCCAGGCCTGCCGCCTGCGCAAGTGCCTGGAGAGCGGCATGAAGAAGGAGAGTGAGTGCGGGGTGGCCTGGGGACTATGAGGTGGGCGGCGCAGGACGCCTGCGCCACCACGAGCCTGGTGCATCCTTGAGCACGCACACGTGCCAAGCGCAGGCCCAGGCGTGTAGGCTTCGGCTTGAGGTCTCTGCTTTTGGCATGTGGAGAAGACCTCACAGGGCATCTGCCTGCAACCACCTTGTTCCATTCTAGGGACTTTGAGAAAGGGAGGCCATTTTTTGTTGTTGTTTCAGGACGTACAGTGTGCATCTTTCCACTCAGATGCCCCTCTTTTCTGTCCCCTTCTTTTCTTCATGCTGTTTCAACAAACAGGGGGCCGTTTAGGAGCAAAAGCAGGTGACATATGACGTGAGATGACGTGACTTTCCAGCTGCTAGAGTTCACAAGTTGTCCCAGCCCCAGAGTCCTTATAGGGCACTGTTTGCAAATAGATAAGGGTTACTCTGCTAAGCTTTGGTTATTTATATCCACGGGGCATTCTGGGATTAAAGTTCATGGAGGAAAAGACTAGAAGCTCCCAGAAACTGTCTTTGTGAGTCACAGAGTGACCCAGGCCAGGGCAGTGTCCCTCAGGGTATGTGTTCTCTGGGCTTGTGGACTGGGAGCCTTTCCTGAGACTAGATGGGGGGTGGGGGTAGGGGTGGGGGTGGTACCCTCATCTGGCTGTTGCTACGGATAAAACCATCTGGGATTGGGTCACTTCTGATTCATGAGGACCCCATATATGTCAGAGCAGAATGATTTCCGTGGCTGATCTGGGGTAGTAGTTTTTAGGCTTCTCCTCCCCAGAGACTGGGTGGACTCAAATCTTTCAGTTAGTAGACAAATCCACAAATGGTTACAAGTACTCAAAAAGACCTTGTTCCTGCTGAATAGAAATCGATCTCACCCCTCGAAGGGCCCCTAAAGCTTTGTTCTGTCCACAAGAGGGGGGTCCAGAAATTCATGGAAGACTCAAAGTTTAAACGGACAGCGCGTATATTCTCTTTTTTTTGGGGGGGGGGGAGAAATGGGCTCATATTTCTTGTTAAGAGGTAGTTCAGCGCTCCTGGGACTGAAAGATCTAGAGTCCTTTGGACACTTTGTCTGGTGGGTATCAAATCCACTAGAAAATAGTAACATCAGGGGCAACATGAATGATGTACCAGGAACTATATTGGGCCCTTTCCATGCAATGTGTCCCTAGAACTGCAGCCTGAGGTATTAACTAACTGTTAACTAGTTACTTTTCCTATTACTACACAGGAACCTATTGAGATGGTTAACAGTTTTAGTTCCATAATTAACCCTCTTGGTACCAGCAGCCAGGAAACCAAGAGACAAATTGCATTGGGAAAGTCGGCTGTCAGAGATCTCTCCATAGTACTGAAGAGCAATGACGTCAGGCTGGAGACTAAGGTGCACTGATCCAGGCCATAGTCTTCACAATTATGTGCTATGCATCAGAGAGCTGGGCAGGGAATAAGGTTGATAGATAGAGAGTGGATGCCTTTGAGCTGTGGTGCTGGAGAAGAGTATTGATTATACCATGGACTGCTAGGAGAACAAACAAGTTCATCCAGGAGAGGGTGAAACCGGGCTGCTCCTTGGAGGCTAGGATTCTGAGGCTTCATCTGACATACTTTGGGCATGTTGCAAGGAGGGTCAAGTCTTTGGAGAGGGACATCATGTTTGGGAGGGTAGAGGGACAGCGCAAGAGAGGAAGTCCCTCAATGAGATGGATCGATGCAATGGTTGGGTAATGGGAGTAGGTGTGTCAGAGACAGAGAGGTTGGCACAGGATAGAACAGGGTTTAGGGCTCTTATACATAGGATCGCTATGAGTTGCAAGCAACTTGATGGCACATAGCAACAACAACAACAACAACATTACTGCTGTTCTTACTCCAAATTACCATGAAGAAATCTGAAGGCAACAGAGGTTAAGGAACTTGTTCGAGGTCACATACAGCTAGTAAGTACAGGAGTTTGACTCAAACCTGGGACCATCTGACTCCAAAGCCTGCACTCTTTCCTCTGTTCTGTAATGTCTCAATGCACAGTGGACAGCAGCTCCAGATGCACCATATCTGTATCTGGAACTAGTTTGATGTCCAGAGGACCCAGGGCTTTCCTGGGTCTGGGGGAAAAAAATGCAAATTCCTGTCACTAGTACTTTGTCTTTGATCTAATGTCTGTCTTAGAGGGTTAGTGTTAGGCTACAGACTTAAGAAATCAGAGAACAAGAGAGAAAGCTTAAAACCAGCTTTATTAGGGGGGCTCCCGGGCGAGGTTCCTCATTTTGAAGATGCAGAAGGAGGAAGATGCACTTTGAACATTATCAGGGAGGGTTTTTATAACAGGGGCTTTAGGGAGGAAAGAGAGGGACATTCCATTGTGATTTACGGTTCATCTGTTGGTTCTGCCAGGTGGGCCCTGCTGTTCACTCTTCTTGTCAACTTGTGAATTCTTTGAATTCTTCATGCTCCCCTTTGGCCCCCTGTCCGGACGTAACAGTTAGGAAGTGTCTCTGGCTCAGGTGCTGCAGACAAGGCTGTGCACCTGAGCCTGCCTCTGCCTGTCCACAGTGATCATGTCTGATGCGGCCGTGGAGCAGAGACGGGCCTTGATCAAGAGGAAGAAGAGAGAAAGAGTTCAGACTCAGCCGCCATCGGCTGCAAAGAGTCTGACCGAAGAACAGCAGAGGATGATTGATGAGCTGATGGAAGCACAGATGAAAACTTTCGATACCACCTTTACCCATTTCAAGAATTACCGGGTATGAGGTTTTAGAGCAGGCTCAGCTCCTGTACTAGATTCTCAAAACCCCCTGTTTCTCCCAGCAACTCTGAAAGCTTGGGCCTAGGACAGCAGCAGCAGCAGCATTGGGAATTTGCTGGAAATACACATTCTCTGGCTACCCCAATATTCAAGGGCTGCGAGTCAGCAATCTATGTCTTAGTAAGACTCTTAGGCGATTCTGATACACTTGCTTACATTTGAGAACCACCACTCTCTTCAAAGCATATGGGATCAGGGGCTGAGTTATAAAAGGAGCTTAAAGAAAAAAAGATTCCCAGTGCTGCCAGCTCTGGTGGCCTTGGTATTTGCCATCAAGTTGGAATGGACTCATAGCCGACCCTCCAGTGGGTTTTCAGAGACAGTAAATCACACAAAAGGAGATTGCCCATTCTTCATCCATGGTAAGAAATTGTGCTGTTAACCCAAAGGTTTGAATCTGCCAGCTACTCAGTGGAAAAGATGGACAGTCAACTCCTGTGTGATTTACTACCTCTGAAAACCCACTGGAGGGTCAGCTATGGGTCAGTTCTGATCTACGGTCCACAACAAGAGTCTGTCGGCATTCAGGGCATTATGAGGCCAGGTGATATAGTATTTATTGATCCAATGAGTGAGCACAGCAGCGCCACACACATTTGCTCTCAGAAACCTTATCCCTCACTCCTCACTTGCAGGTATCTCAGGTGGTCTGCTCAGCCCAGAAAACTGTATTAGCCCAGTGACTCCAAGATTCTATTTTTTCCCCCCATCTGTAGCTTACAGAACCCTCTCTCTGAGTTCCACCAAGCCCAGAGTGAGAGATGCTTGAGACACATGTCATGGAAAAAGGCCTTTGTCACTTGACATGGGGGCAGAGAGCTGGCCTCCTCTCTGACCAAGCTTGTCTGTGTGTGATTATGAATTCACGGTCTGGTAGAAGGCCAGGGGTGGGAACACAGTTATGCATTCACCCAGGCTAAGCTGGGGCTGAGGCTGTGTGTGCATCAGGACGTGAGTACAACCCTGCTTGTGAGAATCCACCCTGTCTGTCCTCTTTTTCTGTATCTCCTCTCTTGTACTCCAGCTGCCGGAGGTGTTTAGCGATGGCAGTGAGGTTTCAGAGTCTCTGAAGGCACTAACAGGAGAAGCGGCGGCCAAATGGCACCACATCAGGAAAGATATCTGCCCAGTGGCAGTCTCTCTGCACTTCCGGGGGAAGGATGGCAGCATCTGGAACTACAAGCCCTCAATTGACAACGGAACGGAGGTCTTTTCCCTGATGCCCCACTTTGCTGACATGTCAACCTACATGTTCAGAGGCATCATCAACTTTGCCAAAGTCCTTCCCTACTTCAGGTAGGACATGGAAACTGGGCAGGGAGGCTGTTGGCAAGTATGGAAAAGAACAGAAAACAGTCATGCATTTCAAGGGTCAGAGGTAGATCCTCCTTAATCTGGAGGATGTTGTCTCAGGGTGATGCAAATGGTTAATGTGCTCAAATGCTAAATGAAAGGTTAGAGTTTCAAATGCAGCTTGAGGGACCTGAGCATAAAAAGTTGACAACAAAGAAATAGAAGTAACCCAAGTACCCATCAACAAATGAATGGATGGAAAAACTATGGTATATTCCTACAAGGGAATACTGTGCAGCACTGAAAAAACAATGAACTAAAAAAACATTACACAACATGGGTGACCCTGCAGGACATTATGCTGAATATCTCAGTCACAAAAGGACAAATATTGCATAACACCACTGTTATAAAGCAAGTCTGACATAGGCGGTTGGGAAGAAAATAGGATAAGAGTGGATAGATGAACATTTCACTGGAACAGACGAAGGAAAGAACTGTTTAAAGGAATATATTATTAGGCATTATACATATGACAGCAGTTGAGAGTAAGAGGTACATTGCAGAGAGGACTGGGGTAGTGAGAGGACAGAGGTAATTGTGCAACAATGAAAGAATATTTAGAAAAACAAAAAAGTGAACTGAAGGAGGGGTAAGGGAGGGAGAGGGGGTAAAAATGTGCAACAATGAATAAAAATCTAACTTTGTTGTTGTTATGTGTCATCAAGGCACTTGTGATTCATAGTAACCCTATGTACAACAGCTCTGAAACCTGCTCTACCCTGTGCCAACTTTGTCGTCTCTGACACACCAGCTCTGATTACCCCAGTTACTGAATCAATCAATCTCATCGAGGGTCTTCCTCTCCTGCAGTATCCCTCCACCTTTGTAAGCATGAAATCCCTCTCTAAGGACTGGCTTTGCCTCGTAACATGTCCAAAGTATGTCAGATGAAGCCTCAGAATCCTTACCACCAAGGAGCAGCCTGGTTTCACCCTCTCTAGGAAGAACCTGTTTGTTCTCCTAGCAGTCCATGGTATATTCAACACTCTTCTCCAGCACCACAGCTCAAAGGCATTGATTATCTTTCTATCATCCCTAGTCATTGTCCAACTTTCTGATGCATAACATGTAATTGCAAAGACTATGGCCTGGATCAGGTGCACCTTTGACTCCAGAATGACATAGTTGCTCTTCAGTACTTTGGAGAGGTCCCTGACTACAGACTTTCTCAATGAAACTCATCTTTTTAATTTCCTGGCTGCTGGTACCAAGAGTGTTTATTATATAGCCAAGCAAACAGAAGCTGTTAAAAATCCCTTCACCATCTATCATAATGGTACCAATTGGCCCAGTGGTGAGAATCTTTGTTTTCTTGATGTTGAGCTTCAATTAATAGTGAAGGCTGCAGTCTTTGACCATTTGCAGCAAGGGTCTTCTTCTTTCATTATAATCACAAATTTTATTTTTTAATTTTTTTAAATTTTATTATTTTTTGTGCATGTACCGTCAAATCAGATCTGACTGGCACAGGAGGAGATTGCCCCTCCTTCTCCAGCAGAGCATCTGGTGGATTCGAACCATGTACCTCTGGGATTGCAGTTCAGCTTCTTGACACTAGGCCACCAGAGCTCCCTTACAAATTTTATTTTTTTAAAAAAAAAAAACGTTGGCAACAACAAAACAGCCATTGGAAACATTGTGGAGCCCAGTTCCACCGTGATACCCCTTGTGTTGCTGTGAGCTGGAGCCCATTTGACAGCTGCTGTGGTGTAGGGTGTGTGGTGCTCAAAAGACCCTCCTTAGTTCTGCCCCTGAGGTGCCTGGTGCACCCAGAGCCGCTGGGAGTTGCCCACCTGCAGGATCACTCCTTAGCTTTATGACTGTGGGCAAGTCATTTGCTCTCTCAGCCTTCACATCTGCTAAATGAGAACTAATTATACTTGCCTTGAGCGGTTGTCATAGAAAATAAGATGGCTTCGGAGTATCCTGTACACGTGGTTGTTGTTGGGGTGAACCGTTACAAGTTGACAAGTCTACAGAAAAAAAAAGTTGGCGAGGGAGGGAAGGAAGCCCAATGAGAAGAGAGGAATAAGGTGGGTCTGGGTCTCCAGAAGTCTTCTGCCAAGAGAAGGCTGAGAAGTCAGAGGGATGGGGGGCATTCTTAAAATCAAAGGGCTGTTGTGGCTTCTCAGAGCTAGGCATGGAGGCAGCAGCCACAGTGCAACTGGAGGTAGTGGGAGAACCCAGAACTTTCTGTATTGGGGGAACCACACAGCCTGTTAGGGCTGGAGATGGCGCTGGGCATTTTCCTTAGGTTAACTGCTTTGCTGGGCTCAGCCTGGCTGATGGAGCCGTATCACTCAGACAGGAAGCCCTGGCCTTCTCGCACGCTGAAGGAGGGTTATATTCCAGGAGCTGCGGGCTCTGAGGGGTCAACTTGTTGAAGAGAACAGGATGAGAGCCCTCCTTAGGGATGTGGATGTTTGGAGCGACCAGTGGATTCAAATTGTGTGCCGTTGGAATGAGAGTGCAGCTCCTTATCACCAGGACACCAGAGCTCCCTTAGAACTTGATTAGACACTGTAGTAAGTTAGTCATATTAGTCAAATGTATCTGAAGCACTTGCTTCAGAAAGTCAAGGACTGCAGCCTTCAATATAGATTGAAGCTCAACATCAAGAAAACAAAGATTCTCACCAGTGGGCAGGCTGACAGCATCATAATAGATGATGAAGAGATTTAGATTGTTAACACCTTCAGTCGGCTTGACTTTACAGTCAACACTCCTGGCACCAGCAGCCAGGAAATCAAAAGACGAATTGCATTGGGAAAGTCTGTAGTCAGGGACCTCTCCAAAGTACTGAAAAGCAACAATGTCAGTCTGGAGACTAAGGTGCACTTCTTCGTAAGGCCATGTCTTCGTAATTACATGCTATGCATCAGAGAGCTGGACAATGACTAGGAATGGTAGAAGGACAGTTGATGCCTTTGAGCTGTGGTGCTGGAGAAGAGTGTTGAATATACCATGGACTGCTAGGAGAACAAAAACAAGTTTGTCCTGGAGAGGGTGAAGCCAGGCTACTCCTTGGAGGCAAGGATTCTGAAGCTTTGTCTGACATACTTTGGACATGTTGCACGGAGGGACCAGTCCTTGGAGAGGGACATCATGTTTGGGAGGGTGTAGGGACAGCGCAGGAGAGGAAAACCCTCTATGAGGTGGATTGATTCAGTGACTAGGGTAATAGGGATGGGAGTGTCAGAGACAGTGTGACTGGCACAGGGCAGAGCAGGGTTTAGGGCTGTTATACATAGGGTTGCTATGAGTCGCAGGTGACTCAATGGCACATAACAACAACAACAACAATAATGTTATAAAGCAAAATGTATATGAATAATTGGATGAAAACCCAAAATGATTTGTAAACTTTCACTCCAAGAAAAAAAAAAAGAACCCAAAACAATAAATTGGGAAAAAAGGGAAATGAAATGTGGGTGTCAACAAACCCTTGCCAGAATCATTGATGTCAATTTCTCATGATCACCCACTACTGAAGTGAGGTAGGCATTACTGTCCCCTTCATGGTGCAGGTAAAAGACGGCAGTTTAGGGTTCACTGACCTTAACCTTCCACAGTTTGACAGTGAGTCTGGGGTGGAGGACAGATTTGAAAGTGTTAGCAGGAGGGCTTCAGGGCCAGATGCCAGGCCCTAAGAAGGCCCTAGGAGACAGGAAAGAGATCCATGCCACAGCATTTGAAGCTCAGTATTGTGGAATCCTCAGGTTACAAATAGCACGTTTGGTTGGTAGCTGAAAGTTTGGAGGTTTGAGCCCCAGCCAGAGATGCTTATGGAAAGAAAGGTCTGACAATGTACTTTTTCTTTAAAAAAAATGCATGTAACGTGGTTCACTCAGCTATGAGGAGGCGCTGTTGTTAAGTGTTGTTATGTTGAGTACAAATCACCCTGTGAACAACAGGAGAGATACAATTGGTAAGCCGTGGCAATAAGTCTCAGAGGAAAGAGCCCACCCTCACTCTTCCCCTCGCTCCCCGTCAGCTCTGGATTATGGGAGGGGGGCTGCCCCCAGCCTGTGGATGATTTCCCAGGGAGCTGTGACCCCTGCCCCGTCTTGCTGCCAGGGACTTGCCCATTGAGGATCAGATCTCCCTGCTGAAGGGGGCCACCTTTGAGCTGTGCCAGCTGAGATTCAACACAGTGTTTAACGCAGAGACCGGGACCTGGGAGTGTGGCCAGTTGTCCTACTGCCTGGAGAACACGTCAGGTACCCGAGAGCCTCCTGAACGCCCTGGGAGGGGGCGGGCAACACAACTGTTGTGGACGGGAAGGCTCCATGATGGGGCAAGTCTCAATTTCCCACTGAGATCTCTATACCCTGACATTTCACGCTCAATTGGGGAGTGGGGATGGGGCACGTGCTACCACATCCCAAGTAGCCTCGTCCTGGGGGTGTAAGACAGGATGGCTGGATGATGGAGAAAAAGTCCTTGGCACAAAGGAGGGAGGGCTGGCTCCTGGGTCAGCGTCCCCAGAAGTGCGGCTCTGGCCACACCTACTCGCAGGTGACTTTCAGAAGCTTCTCCTGGAGCCTGTGCTGAAATTCCACTACATGCTGAAGAAACTGCAGCTGCACAAGGAGGAGTACGTGCTGATGCAGGCCATCTCCCTCTTCTCCCCAGGTGGGGCCCTGCCCTGTCCCCCTCAGCTTTACTTGCAGGAAGCAGCACCCCCTCACCCCCACCCCCACTTTCCCAGGGAAGGTCCTGGATGGCCTTGCTCTGGCACCTGCACAGCCCCGATGGGGCCTTTGCTGGTTTCTCCTGGCTCACCTAGCATTGCCCCTTGCTTGCCTCCTGGGCATCTCCAGCCCCTGAAGGTGCTCGGCTGGCAAATTCTCCTCCCTGGGCCAGGATGAGCTTGGGGTGGACACACCTTGCTGGCCCCTGACTCCCCACCCTGCCCTCCCTGCAGACCGCCCAGGGGTGGTACAGCGCAGAGTGGTGGACCAGCTGCAGGAACGCTTTGCCATCACCTTGAAGGCCTACATTGAGTGCAAGCGGCCCCAGCCCGCCCATAGGTGAGCTAAGCTCAGGGAGAGAGGAATTCCAGGGAGAGGGGTGTGCTAACTGCACCTGCCTTTGACCTTGACCTCGAGGAGAACAGACAAGAATCCCTCACTCAGCCTCTGATGACCAGGGCTATGGGGCTGTGAGCCCCACTGAGTGAGTCTTCTGTGCAGTCAGCCAAACAGTGGGGCAACTTCAGGGATCTGAGGCTTTGGCCAGGTGAGAGAACACTTATCCCCGAGCCACCTCGAGGTCTGGCCAGGCTCCTCCACATGTGTGTTATCAAAGGTGGAGATGTTCTCCTGAGGATTCCATAGGGCCTTCTAGGAATAGCCAGTCATAATAGTGGTGACAATAAAGACAGCAACAACAATAATAATTAATGGGAGAGATCTATATCTATCTATCTATCTATCTATCTATCTATCTATCTATCTATCTATCATCTATCTATCTATCTATCATCATCATCATCATATATTATCTATCATGTATCTATTCTCTATATCTATCATCTATCATCTCTATTTCTTTGCCTATCATCTATCAATCATCTATCATCTCTATTTCTCTCTCAACCATCTATCATTTATCTATCATCTATTTATCTCATCTCTCTACTGATCTATCACTCTACCAGTCGATCGATCTATCATCTATCTGGTGCTGTTGGCCAACATATGCCATGTTGTTAGGGCATAATGCCATCTAATTGGCTCCACCTTGTAGTGGCCCCGTGGACAGTGCTGCACCGTCCTCACAGTGTCTGCCCTGCATGAGCCCACTGCTGAGTCCCCGGGTCAATCCAACTTTTCTTTTTCACAGACCCTCGACTTTTCTAAGCATCATGTCCTTCTCCAGGGACTGACCACTTCTGATAATGTGCCTAAAACATTCCGTTTCACTCTCTTTACTTTCAGGGGCACGTTGCCTACACTTCTTCTGGGACAGATTTGTTTGGTCTTTTGGATGTCTCCATGGTAGTGTGTGATACATTTGGGCCATTAGCTGATAGGTCAGTGGTTCAAATCCAACAGCTGCCTTTATGGAAGAAAGACGGGCAATCTTTTTCCATAAAGATTAATGGTCTCGGAAACCTGATGGAGGGTGTGTGTTGGAACCAACTTGCTGGCAGCGGACATATCTAATAGCTCACCTTCATTGGCAAGTACCAGTCCATGTGCTAAGCAGTTTACATATATTTCCAACTGTAATCCTTCAAAGAACCCTTTGAAGCAGGAGACTGTCATTGTCTTTGTTCTGCAAAGGAACCGAGGCTCAGGAAAACTGTGCAGGGGCCCACAGAGGAGCAGAATCAGGAGGCGACTCAGGCTTTCAGAGCCTGGATTCCTAAGTCCCAGGGAGCTCTGGTGGCTTAGTTGTGCTGCTTACCCAAAGGCATGCAATTTGGATCCTCCAGAGGCTCTGCAGGAGAAAGCCAGACAACTTCCTTCCATGTCATTTACAGCCTCTGAAAACCGCTAGTCAGTCAGCTGGGAGTCTGTGTAGAAACAGCACCACCACCTCCTCCATGCTCTGCAGGTTGTCACTACCCAGGAAAGGCCCGAGGGAGCAGCGGCAGGGCAATGCCGAAAGGAGGCTGTGCTCAGGACTTTGTCCTTACAGGCCTTCCTCCCCCTCCCTGGCCCTGAGCAGTCACGGTGGCCTCATGCCCATCTGATGTCCGAGGATCCGGTCAGATGGCCACTGAGTCCACGCAGGGCAGCGGTTCTGGCCAGCTCTGGGCACGTGAATTCACACCTCAAGCCCTTCCCAGGCGGGCTGGTACCAGCTGCCTGCTTGGCTTACCACCTGGAGTCCTGAGGGCTGCCGTGCCTGTGGTCCGTCAGGCCCCGGGTGAGTGGAGCCAGCGGCCCGGAGGTAGCAGCTTTCTTCTTCACGGTGGACAAACACACTGAGTCAAGAAGCACATCATAGACAAGTCAGATCCAAAGCTAGAACAAGGCAAGACGTGTGGCCTGTAGCTGCCACTTCCACCCATTAACCCTCTGTCCTAGCTCCCTGACGTTGTTGTTGTTGTGGTGGTGGTGGTGGTTATATGCAATCGAGTTGCCTGCGACTCATACTGACCCTATGTACAGCGGCTCTGAGCTCCTGAGCCAGTCTCACTGACTCTGATACACCTCCCCCATTGCCCCAGTTACCACAACAATCCATCTCATCCGGGCCTTCCTCTCCTCTGTGCTGTCTCTCCACCACTTGGGCTCTTTTTAAAAATTAGCCTATGAATTTGGTGCTTGTGGTGTCAGATTCTCCCCGCCCCCGCAGCACACACTGAATTCTCTTGGAAGACACAGCTCAGTAGAGGGAACAGGAGTGGGGAGCGTCCTGGGTTCTGACCTTCCTGCCTCTTGGCTGAAGAGACAGCTTAAGACATTGAGCCAGGCCCTGGCTCCTGGCTGACACGAGGCAGCCTGAGAGCTGCCCCAGGGCAGTGGGTTGGGGTGGGTGGGGTGCACCCCAGCCTTTCCTCTGGCTGATCCTCAGGTTCCTGTTCCTGAAGATCATGGCCATGCTCACCGAGCTGCGGAGCATCAACGCCCAGCACACGCAGCGGCTGCTGCGTATTGAGGACATCCACCCCTTTGCCACGCCCCTCATGC
>NW_006399782.1:12018807-12037678 GCF_000299155.1 Elephantulus edwardii | reverse complement strand
CGGGTGGGGCCTGTGCAGCGCAGCGACCTCCTGGGCCCGCTGGAGCTCAACAGATGGACACCACCAACAGCCGACAATACCTCACCGCTCCTGCCTCCCCAGGGCACTGTGGTCGGCCATGATCACAGCTGGCGGGCCTCCTTCAGAAAGAAGGCATGAGTGCCCCCACTCCCAGCTCCCAGTTCAGTCGGTGGTTTGATGCAGAGAATGCCTGGCTTCCCGGCTGGACATGCCAGAGAGGCAAGGTTGCCCCAATGTGAGAGGGCCCTGTGGTCAATGGGTACAAGGATATTGTGTGGGGTGGGTCAGGACAGACCTGGGAGGGCCATCCGTGAGGCTGTGACCAAATGCAGTTTCAATGCACCAGTGTCTCGAGTCTGTTCACTGAGAATGCCGTCCCTCAAGTCCCACTCCTTCTGTAACCTCTAGAACATTCCTGCAGACACTAGTGTACAGGCTGGGCAATACAGGCTTGTGTTTATGGGGACATTCTAGAGACAAGTCTGGATGCCTGCAACAAATGCCAGTTTTGTCAGCATCTCTATTTGTCCTTCATTCTTGGCACCTTATCCTGTGTCTCTGTAGCTCATCAAACATAGTGTTAATCACCTTGCATCCTGCTATGTGGGATCCCCAAAGCGGAGTCAGACACAGGCCTCTAAAAATGGAGAGAAAATAAGGCAGAAACACAAATAACATTGATCAGAAGGAGAAGAATGAATTGACCAAAGCAGCTGAAGGAACGTCTCTCTGGAGGTGCTGAGCTGTGCTGGGGTCCTGTCGAGCAGGGGGTGGGAGGAAGGTTGCTGTGTGGCTGTGTGCACGTGTGTGGCGTGGTCTGCCCCACATCTGAACTGGGGCTGGGGTTTGCTGAACACTGTGACAGAGCGATGGCCACAGGTAATAAACCTGCCACAGCAGAACCACTTTCATGCACTTTGCTCTTGTTCACATCTCTTGTAGAATGAACGTGCCTCTGCCTTGTTTGTACCATCCAATTGGGAGTGAAAATGCCCCTGAATTGAAGTAACTCCTACATTTAAATTTTATAAAGTCATTCCACACCTGCAAACAAGGCTTACCACATTTGTTCCTGGGATCAAGGTCAACTCAAGTCAGGAGGACTTAAATTTCGGCTGAAATATAAACCTTCTGTATTTTATTCTGGTGGAAAATGTTAACTAGGAATGGGGAGACAGGACAAGATACATATTTTCTCCCTTATTTTATTATTGCTTTTAACCCATCTGAAGATGGTGTAAGAACTGTCCTGCTGATGTAAGAACATAAAAATGCATTATATTACTTGATTTGCTCAATGGTTGTTCTATATAAAAAATTTATACATATACCATAATGAAAAAATATACAAATGAAATTCTGTTGCAAATGAAATTTGTTGTTGATTGCTGTTGAGTCAAGCACGATTCATAGCGACCCTATGAATAAAAGGCCTGGAAGCCTTTCTGTAAGTATTGTCATTTATCAAAGTTCATAGTTTCCAGAGGCATGTTGTTTAGGAAGTGGATGCCACTCCTGCTTCCAAACTTGTCTTAAACTGGGAATTCTACCAAACACTGTCCACCGTGGACAGCTGTTATGGCATTTGACACCCCGATGGCACAAGGTTCAGCGTCAATAAAAAGTAATTAAATTTTAAGGCACGGGAATAACTTTGCTAATTCATAAGACACAGCTCAAACTTTGATAACATAAGAAATCACCATTTTACAACCTCATCTACACGTTGGAGATAAAGAAAACCTTTGTTTTTAGAATAGGAACGCTTGTGGCATCGCGAATAAGGAGTTGTGCTGCCAACCCAAAGGCAGGTGGTTTGAACCTACCAGCTGCTCCTTGAGAAAAAGATGGGCAACCTTATCAGGTGTGATATAAAGCATCTGAAAAACCTACTGGAAAGTCAGGTAAGAGTCAGTTCCAACTCAATGGCATAACACTTTTAAAAAAGAAACTGTAGGAAAGTCAGTTTCCCCATCCAAACTCAATGGATACAGATTTTGTCCCGTTGGGGATTTTATCTAATTATACTCATTTGGAAATAACAATTCCATTCAACTTTATTAATAAATCACATGCATCTCCCTCTCTATTGAAGTAATCTGCAATTCCCAAGTGGTGTTAAGTGTCAGCTAGAGTAAGCGGAAGCCCTAGGTGATGTGAACAGTGCCTGTGCTTGGCTGCTACCTTCTAAAGATTAAATCCCTGTGCACATCAAAAACTTTTTCCAACAGGGTGAAAAGAAAACCTACAGACTGGGAACAAACATTTGGTAATACCATCTCAGAAAAGAGCCTTATAACAAAAGTTTACAGAATATTCTTGGCCCTCCACAAGAAAAAGACTAATTACAAAATGGGCAAAAAACAAGGAGAGAATTTTCACAGAGAAAGTGGCCAACAGACACATGAAGAAATGCTCCAGATCATGGGCAATAGAGAGATGCAAATCAAAACCACAATGAGATACCATCTCACTCCACTAACCGTGGCAAAGTTTAGCATGACAGCAAATTATAGATGCCAGAGAGGATGCGGCGAGAAAGGAACTGTTATACATTGTTGGTGGGATTGTAAAATGGTGCAATCATTTTGGAAGGCAGTTTGATGCTTCCTCAAAAAGCTGAACATAGAAATTCCATATGACCCAGCTAGTCCACGACTTGGAATATACCAAGACTATGAGAACTGAGGCACAAACTGAGATTCGTACACCAATGTTCATAGCAGCATTATTCACCATCTCAAGAACATGGAAACTGTCCAAATGTCCAACCACACATGAATGGATTGAGAAATTATGATACATTCACACAATGGAATACTATGCAGCATGTAGGAGCAATAACTTTGTAAATTATTACCTAACTTGGGAGGGGCTGGAGAGCATTATGCTGAGTGAACTAATTCAGTCAATATTTATGAAGAAAAATGTTGTATAAAACCATTATTGTAGAATATGGAGGGGTGGGAGATGGAGGAAGCAGAGGGGTGTGGACATGCAGAGGGAGGAGGGAGAGTAATCATTGGGTTGTACAATTTTACGGGTGGGGGGAATGAGGGAAATGGAAAAAATTTGTTCAAATTTGTATTCAAGTTTTGTAAATAAACTAGTAGGGGGGAAAAGTATGGGGGGGGAGGTTGAGGCTTGTAACCCAGAGGTGCCTCAGAAGACAAGAGCCACAGAAAATGCTTTAGAGCAAGGTCAACGCAGACAGACATGCGTGAGGTTGCCATGAATCAAATCACAATCAATTGAACAGCAACTGGTTATTATCAGAATAGATGAGGTTAAGGTGAAATCAAGATGGGGTGTGGGGTAAACTTTCATCTCCTGCTGTTGATTTAAAAAACAGTTTCTAAGAATAATGAATAGATATGTATGTATGACTGAGTAGATAAAATTTAGGTAAGATTCAAGGCAAGATGCACCGAGGAAGTCAAGTGCTATACTTCTGTCTACAACTTCCCTCTACAACTACTACATAACCTGTCACAGGACTAGTTTAACTTTCTCTCTAATATTTGGATTTGTTGTTCTCACCACTGGGCCAATTGGTAGCACCATGATAGATGGAGAACAGATTGAGGTTGTTCCCAGTTACAGCTTGTTTGGCTCCATCAAAAGATGAATTGCACTGGGAAAACCTGCAGTTAGGGACCTCTCCAAAGTGTTGAAAAGCAATGATGTCAGTCTAGAGACTAAGGTGCACCTATCTAGGCCATGGTCTTTGCAATGACTAAGGAAAAAAGAAGAATCAATGCCTTCAGAGTTTTGGTGCTCGAGGAGTCATGAGCATACCATGGACTGCCAAGAAAACAAATAGATCTGTCTTGGAGAGGGTGTTCCAAGTCTATCCTTGAACACTAGGATTTTGAAGATCTGTCTCACATACTTAGGGTATGTGTCCTTGGAGAAGGACATGCTTGGAAGAGTGGAGGGACAGTGCAGGAGAGGAAGACCCCAGATGAGATGGATTGAGACAGTAACTAGGACAATTAGGGTTGGTGTGTCGGAATCAGTGAGACTGGCTCAGGACAGGAGACACGGCAGGGTTTAGAGCTGCTGTACATAGGGTTGCTTTGGGTCACAGGTGACTCGAAGGCATATAACGACAATTCCCTTCCCCACATTTCTGAGCAAGTAAAACTAAGTGTCAGTTCCTAGGCATCCTTGTGGCTACCGTGCGGTTCTGTAGGTCCATACGGCTCTTTCAGGAAGTTTTCAGTCCACAAGCCTCAGGACCTCTTAAATAAGCTACTGCTCACCTTCTGATACCCATATTGGGCAGAGCCATTCTTTAGCCCCTCACCCAAACTTTAAAGGTCTAATTTTAACAATGATAGCAAGAAATCTTACTGTGGGAAGGCTCAAATTGGTCTTCCTGGATAAAAGAGGATGTAAAGAGCAACATCTACGACTCGACGGCATGGAGAGAACTCTGTTGGCCTAGTGGACAGAAAGTGATGTTACCTAGCCAAAGGTGGATGATTTTAATCTGTGGCCCTCAGGCCTGGTTTTAATTGTTTTGATCAGATATTCTTCTAGGTGGTATCACACTGATCTATTTGCTGTATAGAGGTTAACTCGCGGTTGCTGTGATGCTGAACACTGACACTGATGTGCCAAATGTGGTAATCTTACTAATGGTGAACAGTGTTTGGTGGAGATTCCTGATTAAAACAAGCTTGAAAGGAGGAGTGGCATCCACTTCCGAAATGGCTTGCCTCTGAAAACTTTATGAATTTGGAGAAATTATGAAAGTTACACAAGTGTTCACGTCTTTTGTTCACAGGGTAGCTGAGTCGTCTATGACTCGAAGGCATTTAACAACAACAGAGAGAAATGTGCCTCGAGTTACTCATTCCTAACTCCAGCCTGCGGTTCTCCTCTTGACACTGTCCACACAGGGTTCCCCCTGGTTGCATTCCTATTCTGCACCCACAGATGTAAATGTGACAGTGCTGGTGTGTGAGTGAAGCGTTCCTACATCACAGAAACAGGTGACCCATCTCTTTTCTTGTCTCACAAAGTTCTGAATGAGGGGAATCCACGACCTGCAACCTGATCCTTCAATTTCTCACTAACCCTCTGTAACACCTTCCAAAATGCCTCCCTTCATGACTGTGGTTCTCAAACCTGATGCCAAAGGATTAGCCAGTACTTTCTGGAAGGCTTTATTTCAAAAAATGAAGCCTTTCAAGATGCTAAAAGGCTACCATGGAGGACAGCTATCACACGACTTAGCTCAAGTTCAACTAAAACCACTATACCAAAATCCACCATCATCACTCACAGCCACCCTGTACGGCAGAACTAGACTATAAATCTTATGGGAGACAGATGCAGCTCTCTCCCATGGTATGTCTGGTGGGTTCGAACCACCCACCTTTTTGTTAGTACCTACATGCTTTTATCCACAGCACCACCAGTGAACCCCATATAGCTAAGGCAGAGTATAAACAAGATTTCAGTCTACCCCAAATAAGCTGCATCGAGGCCTCTCTCAAAGACTAGCACTGATTAAATGCATTTAACTACTTTATACACAACTAATGAAATTATCAAAACCTGTCACCGTAGTAAATAAGAAAGACCAGACTTTATCCAATATAAATTTTTTTATTGAAGCAGCAGTCACATGACCTTATATCTAGGCTTTAGATTAGGCCTGACAGTGAGCCAGCCCTAAAAAGGAAAAAAGTTTCTTTTTTGCACTAAGAGACATGTTTACATACATCATCCATTATTGGAAATGACCAGACTCAAACACAACATGTGTTGGTTAATTGGGAGGTACAGTTCCGCAGTTTGTCATGTTTATATTTTTACAGACCACCCCCAAAGATCATTAATAATGGGATGAAAGTTAAAAAGAAAATACAGGTACACCAAAGTATGAACATAGTAACCAAAAACAGCAGCTTACACATTTTAAAAATCTGTCCCTGCCAGGGATATTGTCTTTCTTTTCAAAGCAGTGTTTCCAAGATTTCTGGTAACACAAATCCAAAGGTTTCCAAGATGGAAGCTGCCCTTCTTGGGTTCAGAATATTTGTAAGGAGAACTAGTGTTCATATCTTGACTTTTATAACAAAGAGTCAGAGAAATGGAGATGGTGAAGAGACTACAGACTGCAGTGGCAAAATAGGTAGGCTGAAGTAAGAGGGTTGGGCACTGAAATAAAGACCACACACTTGTGAATGTTAATTTCATTTCCAGGCTAGCCTACTTTTTATTTAATGCAAATTACAGTACCAGTTAACTATTTCCAAACCAAGTCACATAGAACGAAATGTATTTACAAGGGAATAGGGAGGGAGGAAAAAACCAAAACAAAACATTGAGCATACTTTTCACAAAAAAAGTTTATATTTAAAATGAAAATAAAATCAGTCACAGAGGCATTCAAGTAGTAATAATGTTATACAGATTTTGCTTTTCCTTTATATCAAGACAGATTTGCACAAGTGTTTGCAATAGTTTGTATACAACCCACAGTCCTTTACATATATATATATATATTTATTTATTTATATTTTGTTTTAGATTTGTTTTTAAGATGGAAGTGGTCACGCTAATTGGTATGTGTACAGGCCCAAGTGATCCATCGGCAACACATTATAAATGCAAATTTTACAGGCAAGCACATTTTCATACATCTATCTGTATCTGCCTGTAGACAGATATAGTAAGGAAAAAAACAACAAACAATAAAAAAAAACCCTTTGAAAGTTAACACAAGGAAGTCTACTTTGTCAAGCTAACCCCTTATGTTCTGGTTGTCATTTCTGCTTTTATTTTAGAAGTGCAAAAAACGGAGCAACAAACTCGAAAAAACTGGGCATAACCTTTGTGAAAATAATCCAAACCCCAGGGATTACTTTCTCAGCCTCTCACAGACAGACTTTAGTCTGGAACTCTACTGTGCTTCTGGTTGTCTCTTGTTAGTGGCTCAGGTTTCTGCCAGAAAAAGACAAGTTTTACCGGATGCTTAGTTCCTTTTCTATACAGGGATACAGGCGTTTGGCTCTGTGATGAAGATGGTCACTAGCATGAGTAGGATCAGACGTAATTTTGGTTTAAAATAAACAAACAAAAAAACCCCAAACTCCTGGGGATCTGGCATCAGCCAAACTTCCTTTGGAAGATTCCAAAGTTAAATCCTTTAAAAAGGAAATGGAAAAGAAAGAAAACGTCAGTGTCTTTATATCCACAGGGATAGAGATAAGTAGTCCTCTGGGAAACCTTTGCATTGGTGCAGACAAGATGATTGGTTGGGCATTGTGTTAAAACACAAACCAAAAATGCATGCCTACAAACCAGGAGGACTTAAAGAAAATGACACACGTCATTGGAAAGAAGCCGCAGTCTCTGCCTTGTTGGAAGGAACACGTTTCAAAATTAACCACCTTTGGTTTGATAAAATTTATTTCTTCTCCTATTCAGAACATTTCATATGGAGTACTTGGAGCAAACAAGTAATTTTGATTTTTTTTTCCTTTCAAAAAGCCCTTCCCATTGGGCACACAATAAGAATGAAACAGATTTGATGTAGAAATTAAAATGACATTTCATTGAACAGGAAGCAGAGAGGCAAGAGGGTGGGCTAAAAGCTTCTTTGTTGCACAGACAGGCCTCTCCCGGACTGCACTCCTGTGGGGACAGCGAGCAATTGCGCAATTGCACTACAGCGTGTAGATCACTAATATATAATGTATCAAAATTTGATACTACGAAGAAACCCTGATTTAAAATAACCAGTTCTCTGTCACTCTTTTGGGAGGGAAGTAAGTTAAAGAGAGGAGTGTGGAAGGCTCCCGGAATCGGCTGTTACTAAGACCCATGATTAGAGCTTGGGGAAGAGACGCGCACAATCTAAACTTTTCCACATCCTCCAGCTCTAGGGCTCCCTGGCGCTAGACGGAGTCCCTGAACAGACTAAGTATGAAATGAAACTGGTTGCAGAGGACATAGACGTTCGGCAATAAAGCAAAGGCAGAGCCTGGAGAAGGGGCTCTGAACATGACCTCCTCTCCTCCACTACTGAGCGTGGCTATCGCGGAAACATAAGAGTGTGGAAGGGGCAAAGATACTGCTTGGTGAGCGAGCCATTATTTAGAAGGGAAAGGAGGTGGGCGAGGGAGATGTGGATCAGAGAAACCAATTAAAATCTTAAAAATGAAAACCAAACGAACAACAAAAAAACCAAATCCCAAACACATGGAAGCGAAGGCACTCCAAACTATATAGATACACTATACATTGCTAGAGTTATTGTTACAATAATACAGGCCGGTATCTACTGTACAGTTAAAACTATATGGCTTTAAAAAGCTCATCTACATTTTGTCTGATTATTAAACAGAATCACTGCCCTGAACAGTAACTTTTGCTCATTAATAACAGTTCCTGGGTCCACGTATTTACATACAAAACAATAAAACTTAAAATTTAAAAACATTGAAAGAAAATATAATGTACAAGCTTGAATTTGGTGAGGAGCTTTTAATTATTTACAAAAAGATATTCAGAGACCTGGATTATCACTTGTATAAAAGAGTTCTGTGATCCCGCCACGATCCTTGAGAAAGCCCCAGCCACACAGCCCTCACACTCTCACACAGAGCAAGCAGAGGTGACGGTGGTGATGCTGGGGAAGCCGCTTCCTGAAGCAAGCACTGGTTTTAGTAGGAAACTAGGTTAACAAGTCCAGAGCTGTGCCTGTGTCTAGCATGTGGAAAGGCAGCTGGGTCTGAAAACAAGTTTCTGTCTGTCAACTGGCTTACCACTCAGAATCTATGTACTTTCTGAAAAACAGTCTATCCAAGCCAGTCACTTTAAGTAATTACATTACATAACACTGATTTCAAACTGCTTTCAAATCTCAGTTCACTTTTAGGAGCTTGTTATGCAAAGTAAAAATCCATTTGTTTGATCTGCTTTGACTGTGTCTTTCTCATGAACTCTTACGTAACAAGAGGTTTAAGAAACTCTGTTTATGGCCTACGAGAGCAACGGGGACGGCTCACAGTCCTCCTTCTGGGTCCTGGTGCAATTCAGCAGGAAGTCAGACTCTTGGAGAGCCACATATACTTGGATAAGAAGCAGGACAAGGAGCTAGTGGGGCCTGCGCTGAAGGCTGCAAGAAGTTTCCACTTCCAAACCGCAGGGGGCAAGACTACAGACACGACCTAAGGTGGCTGTAAGGAGGTTACATACAATCTGGCGCTCAGCTAACCTTGGAAGGTGTGTGGGTAGGGAGCAGTAAGGAGGAAAAGGCGGCCATCACTCAATGATCTTTAAATGTAAAGTACAACTGATTGTGCCTTAAAGATTCAAGGTCAAGTAATGGCCCGTAAGCACCAAGGAGACTAAGGTTCATTTTAGAGTATATAAGGCCCACAAAATGCCAACCTTGAAAAGTACAAAACAAACTAGTTGTGACTATTTTCTCACTGCAACCATAATCCTTCAATCCTCCTTGCTTTCTAAGGAATATTGCTTTTTCTTCAAAAAACAGAGACTTTGATTCTTACACCATTTACTAATACACAAAGAAAACAGAACATAAACGTTTAACTGGGCAGGGCTGAGGGCATTCTTCTCATGCTTTATCCAGTCAATTTTGATAGTGGAGACAAAATAAAAAAGAAAAAGGCAGCACTGAATATATGTATATATAACATATATACACACATTTATATAATCAGTTTTCTTATAAAGTCAGCAGATACAAGTGAATGTTTATATAATTTTGATGTATAGTTTTTTAATATCCCTACCATCTAAATTCATAATGGCCTATCTGACATGCATCAATAAATAAAATTTTAAAAGCATGAGGTTAGAAATGCTGAAATTAAATACAGATTCTAGATTTGGATTTAAAATTAGAACTATGTGTAGAATATGGCAATTTCTGCAAGCTCAATTTTTAATTAAAAAATAAGAAAAACAAACCAGTAGACTTAACAGTTCACATTATTTAACTATAGTGTCCTCTCAAGTGTATCTTTCCAAGGGAAGCAACTAGGGGAAAAAATAATCTGGGAAAATTCATTCACAGTGGTGAGATCTGCTAGAGCCCCAGGCCGGCCGTGTCCTCCCGCGCTCAGCTGTGTTGGCTGCTCTGCAGCCGGGCGGCCTGCCCGACACCCTTCCCGATCTCCCTCTGGGTCACTAGTTTAACTTGTACAAGTGTGCAGAGAACCTTTGGTCAGGCAAACTGATGGCTGTCTTCAGCAGTCAGTCCTCCCACTCCTCCTCTGACGTCACCTGTCTCTATACAAGGTCTGCCAGGTCTTTGCCACTAGTGCTGAGGAAGAGCAAACAGAACCTCTCCATTCCAGACTCTTCCCCTTACAGGTTCAAACTTTATTTACCTCCCTGGGTTACGGATGATACACAGTTCCTTTTTTAAAAAAAAAAACAAAAAAACACAACAACCACCAAACCTGCCACCAACATGCCAAAGGCAAGTCTTTAAACACCCGAGGATATGGATTAATTTTACAAGTGACATTTCAGTCCCCAGTGACTTACTCCTGCTAAGCTCCCAACCAATTTCAAGCTGTGCACTATACCAAAGTCTTACATTTGACTTTAAAAGAAAACAAAGTTCAACAAAACTTTAGCACAGAGAACAAGGTTTTCTTCTTTTGTGGAAGGGGCATGAGGCAGGAGTCCTGTTCTGAATGTATACAACAGCAGACCTTTGATAAAAAAAGATTGTCGTGGGAGAGATTGTGTGTTCTAGTGCTCCGCTTCCCCTCCCCACAACCCCTCCCACCCCCTGGATTTCCCTCAAAGTGAGAATACAATGAAATCGGTTTGTATTTATAGATATTTTACAAGGTTAAATAAGAACAACAATAATAATAAAAAAATTGAACACTAAAACGAACAGATTTTTTTTGTGTGTGTATTTTTCTCTTTTTAATTTTCTTTCCAAACGTGACCAGTGTTGCTGAGCGACACTCAAGTAACTGGTGGTTTTTCCTGTGCAGCTGGCTGCCTGGGCGGCTCAGGTGGAGTTGGAGGCGGAGGCGGAAGCGGCGTTATTGGTCTGTCCACGGTCTCCAGCATTAGCGTCTGCAAATTAAAAGTCCCAAGACAGTGTAAGCAATCCTGTAATACCTCACCGGCACAAGCCCAAGGGAACTGTGTGGCTTTTCAAGATGTTTCTAGAATGTTATTTAATTAAATATGGACAAAATGGTGAAGTTAGACTTCCCCTTTGCTTAGAGCTGAGTCCATGTCCAAGCCTGATCCGGCTGTGGAATCAGAATACCTCAGACTCACAGAACCAGAGACCATTTTTGTCAGTTCTTGCTACCACTGTAATCAGCAGAGCGTGAAAACTCGGTTGGAGTCTTGCTCACTTGAAAATAAATGAGCAGTGCACAGCTGGGCAAACTTGCTAAAAATTCTGACTCATGTTACAATATGCCATCTGTTTAAGTGGGTGAATGGGTGGAGGCATTGAAAGAAATGTGGGTTAGAGCGGATGGGCAGAGACACTGTGTAAATTAAACTCTGCTGTTTGCTTTCTAAGTACAGTCACTCTTAATTATTCATAGAAATAAGAGACAACAAACCAGCTAAGAAGAAATAGTACTGCATTTTTAATTCACTTACTCAAGAATGCATTTTAAGAGTCAAATTTCCGCCTGAGTCTACCTCACCTAATTTTTTAACATTACACGTTGTAACTAACCTTCTTATTTGAAAGGTGGTCCATTATTATTTCACAGCAACCATTATCATTCAAGCAGGCATCCAACTGTGTCCAGATTGGGGCTCCAGCCCAGTGGGCAGCCGCCATCATTTCCCGGGCTGGTCAAGCCACATCCTTTCAGTGACTGGAAATGTGTTGCTGTTCAAATTTCCTCCCAAATATTTTACCCTAAAAACAGACGTAGGCACCTTCCAAGAGCTAATCTTTCTAAGAATTACACCACGCTTGACTATGAAGACTAGTGACATTAAAAAACAGTTACAGACGTTTTCCTCACTTGAGAAACGAAGGCATGTAGATTTCCTATGTCCTATGCTGAGCAGACCAGGGAATAATTTAAGACTTTGGCTGAATGCAACATCTGGTTCCTAATATTTCTACTTTAAATTTTTCAATTAGAATAAGACACAAAAGACCTCAGTTGCCAATGAGAAGATAAGTGACTAAGTTGCCATATAACCATTTGAAGTGCCCCTAATAAACTGTACAAGACAAAGAGTACTGGATTAATAATTATTTTTCTGTAATGGTTCTTTGGCTTTTGTATTTTTGCAAAGGGAATCTGTGCTTGTATATACCAAATTTTATATTGTGTGACTTCAGAGGTAAAAGTGACAATTTAGTCCCTAGGAGCTCTGGTGGCCTAGTGGTAAGAAGCTGTGCTGCAATCCCTAAGGCACACGGTTTGAATCTACCAGTTGCTCTACAGGAGAAGGATGGGCAATCTCCTCTTATACTAGTAACTGCCTTTGAAAATCCACCAGACGGTCAGCTATGGGTTGGTTCAGACTCAATGGTACACAACAACAACAACAACAGTGACTTGACAATACCTAACAACAACAGTGATGTTAGATCTTTCCAAAATCCTGAAGAACAATGATGTCAGTTTGAAGACTAAGGGTGGCCTGATTTAGGCCATGATCTTTTTTGCTATACATCTGAGAGGTGAACAATGAGTAAAGACGACAGAAGAATCAATTGCCTTTGAGTTGTGGTGTTGGAGAAGAAAACTGAATATCCCATGGGCTGTCAGAAGAACAAGCAAATATGTCATGGGAAAAGTGCTTCCATAATGCTCCTCTTGTATATTTTGGGCATGTTGCTAGGAAAAACTATACCTTGGGAAGGGACATCATTGTTTAGAAAGGTGGAGGGTCAGTAAAAGGGAGGAAGAGCCCCAATGAGGTGGACTGACACTGACTACAGCAATGGTCTCAAGCTTGTCAGAGATGACAAGGATGGCACAGGACATGGTTCAGATCTGCTCACAGAGTCACCATGAGTCGTACTTGATTTGACGGCACTTAACAACAACAGCAAGGCTAAGGATTGTTCCCAAGAGGTTTCATGATGTGGAAATTTTTTCCTTCAAGTTTTATATGCTGTATAAATTTTGATTTCTGTATTTAATACACATATATTCTTCTAGGAGAGGACCCACAGTTGTTCTTTATTTCAGATTCTCAGAGATGTCTTAAGAGGTGTGAGCTAATGGAGTTACTTACAAGTTTCAGTATCTCATTATGGAAAGGCGTTCTGGTGTTGTAATGGTTAAGTCCCTAACTCGAAGGTTGGTGGCTTAAGCTACTCCGTGGAGGAAAAGACCTGATGATTGGCTTCTGTGAAGATTACTGGCCGTGAAAACCCTACAGAACAGCTCTGGTCTACTCTGTCCTACAAGGTTGCTCTGAGTTGGACTGACTCGATGGCAAACAAAAACATAATCTCAGTGTCAAGAAATTGTTCCTAACTGCTCAAGTAGTAACAGTTCTGATTCTTCCCTTTTTCTACCCCCGACATTCACTGCATCAGCAAGCCCCGTACACTCTCCCTACAACTCTGGCTTAGCTAATTTGTTCAATCTTCATTCAATATGGTAGCCACTCATTACAAGTGGCTATTTAAACGTAAGTCAAATGAAATGAACCAAAGTAAAAATTTAAGTTCTTTTTTGCTTTGCTGTTTTGTGCTGTAGAGTCAGAACTGACCCACAGCCGACCCTCTGGTGGCAGTTAATTGGGTGGGTGGCGACAGCCCATCCTTTTCCCAAGGAGAAGCTCGTGGATTCGAACCGTCTGCCACTGTTTGCTTTAGATTCACAATAAATTCTTAATGCCTATACAATTATTAAATTTTAAGTATCTTCCTTTTTGCTGTCTTAGCTGAAAACTATTTCACAGATAGCAATTTAACCTGGATGCATTTTAAAGTACACATGGGAATTTTTACACTTATTTCCATTATTACTGCTTCCCCTTCCTCCACCTCTACTACATCCCTCCAAGACTACTGTGTGTGTCTATTTCTACTCACCAAAGAGATTTCTCTGTAACAGTTATAAATGTCTCATGGCAGGTTAACTCCTCTAAAAGAAAATTCTGACAGCTCAGATCCAATAGATACACTGTGCTAGTAACTCAGGATGGTCTAATGCAAGCTGTTCAAAGTACAAATGCCTCTACTGTAAAACGATGTCTCAGATACTAGTATTATTAACTGAAATATCAATGAATAAGACCATCAATCATAAAGAAAAGTATACCCTAAAGGTATATGTACATATGTAACCCATCACTAAAGAAACAAAGTATTATTTTCTTTATAATGTCTATTATTATTATTATTTTGGTAAGATTATTTTTTTTTGTATTGGATAAGGAATGAAAAAGGAAAGCTTACCTTAGCCAAGCATCGTTAGCGTTCTAGTCATACACTATTTAAAGAAAATTATGTGGCTTAAGTTACTGGGGAATGTGGGAAGGGGATTCCCCTTAAAAACACTGAAAATACCCCCCCCCCCATCAACAACAACAACAACAACAATATCAAACCCAAAGGATGCTGCAGAACTGCCCTATCTGTGCATCTTTATAGAAACAGACGATCACATCTTTGTCCTGCTGAGTGGCTGGTGGGTTAGCAGAGAACTCTGAAGTACCATGCCACGAGGTCTCCAAAAAGGATGTCAGGCATTGCAAAAATAGAAATGAAAGGAAGATGCTGGCTGCTGAGCCAACTCATCTACCAGGAAATCTGGGAGCCTGGTTAACTAGATTTTCTATTTCATCTGCCCTCAGCAGCATCAGCAGAGAGGTCTCTGCTTCTTAAGAACTCTGGGGGTAAGTGTATTTTGATCAAAAGGTGTGGTTTATTTGAGGTAGGGAAATAGAAGGCCTTGGGAACACAGCCAACATTTTCATCTTTTCAGTTTCAAGACCTAATTTTTCTACTTCATTTTCTTCCCAATTTTTCTATTTTCAAGACGAAATCTTTCTACTTCTAATTTTTTAATTAGAATGACACAAAAGCCAAAATATAGGAATAAAAAGGTATATGAATAGATGTCTACGTAAGGAATACCTCAAAGAACGTCTATTTGCGTTTAATCAGTTTAATCAGGAAGGTTTTATACTGTACTTGGGAGAAGGGATCAAGACACAAATTCTGACTTAATAGGGAAGATACATTTTGCACTGAACGACACAATTTCCTAAAACTAACGCTTACTCCTGCTCTGAAGAAACACTTACACTGGTTTGGTTTTAAGTATCTACAAGTTAATGCACTAAGTGGACCTGAAATCCTAACACAGGTATAAACAATTTCAACTGGTGCTACAAAATTTGTATAACTGGAATATGGGGATAGAAGCATATATTTAAAACCCAGAGCCAATAGAAGGATGTTAGCACAGTCGCATATTTAAAGATGGTTTACATATTCTTCTGCTAGCAAGTTAGTAACATCTAAAAATGTGTGTGTACATTACACACTACATTTCTTCTGCCTCATCTAGGTTGGCCTAGTGCTTCAGTAAGGGGAATTGGAAAAGTATATACATTTCCACCTGGGACAAGTTTTCCAAAATGGAATTTAATAATGATTATAAAAAAAACTTAAGCATTGTTCTGATTTCAAATTTGGCAACTCTACTTTTAGAAATTATTTTAATAAGCAATGCTTTATACAAAGATAGAAGAGACTTAGTGGTACAATACTTAACCGATTGGATTGGCTGCCAACACAAAGGTGGAAAGTCTGAACCTACCAGTAACTCCACAGGAGAAAACACCCGGTGATCTGCTTCTATGAAGGTGACAGCGGTGTAAATGCTATGGGGTAGCTCTACTCTGAGCTGTGTAGCTTTCCTAGGTATCAGGACTGACTTGATGGTACCCAAGACCAAGGCAGTAATTAACTGCCCATCCAGGAAGAGGCTTCATTCTGCTAATTAGAAAATACTGACTAGTGATGGAGAAGGTCTTATGATTAGTTTTTAAAGGGCGCTAATAATTCACTAGGGAGCTCCCATAACTAAGTGGTAAGGAACAGTACTGACAACTCGAAGACACATGGTTCAAATACACCAGCTGCTCAATGGGAATCTCTTCCTGTGTGATTTATCGTTGATCTTGTTAGGTGCCGTCAAGCTCAACTCATGGCAATTCCATGGACAAGAGATCTAAACCTTGTCTTGTTCTGTGCCTTCCTCACAATCTGACACATTCAAGCTCACTGCTGCAGTCACAGAGTTAATTCACCTGGTCGAGAGTCTTCCTCTCCTTTGGTGTCCCTTCACCTTTCCAAACATGCTGCTTATCCTGTGCAATTTACTGCCTCTAAAAACCCACCGGAGGGTCAGCCACGAGTCAGTTCTGACTCAGCAGCTCCCAAGAGCAGCAACTTCCTATCACATGTGGAACTGCAATTACTACCAGACTAGGCGACCTCTAAAGTGGCTCATATTTGATGAGGAGAACTTGATTTCTCAAGATTTATTACTTCAGACGGTTCAAATGGCTCCCACATGAAGTGAGACAGTTCATTCAAGGTGTGCCGAAACTAAGAATTATAGTTGTAATTCAGTTCAAAGTCACTGCTGTTGAGTATGTTCAACTCTGTCCAATCCTCCATAGCTTTCCAGGCTGTAAACCTTATGGAAGGAGACTGCTTAATCTTTCTCTCAAGTAGCTGTCCACCCTTTTCAACCTCAGGAGAGCCACTGAAGACTATGCTTTTCCTTTTAGTACATTTGTTTTTTCAGAGGTTTTCATGTCAACCAGAGCTGTGGGCGACTACAAGGCCCCATATCCTTGAATATTTTTAAAATATTTATTTTTTATAGATATCCCCCATCCCTTTTTAAATTAGGGGGAAAAGCAATACCCATAGCTGCCAATTTAATACAAATGTTTTAACTCATATATTCTATCCAATCCCTATTTACCTCCAAATACACATTTTGGCAGTGACTGATTTTATATTTTTCTCACATAAACTGAGATGACTAGTTTTACAAACTTTGTTAATTATTTTTTGTTAGTTTGCGGACTAAGGATTGCTTGATTCATATCATGGTCTTTTCAATCACTAGTTATGCATCTGAGAGATGGGCACTGAATAAGGATAACAAAAAATAATCTATGCCTCTTGAGTTGTGGTGTTGGAGAATAATATAGAATATCTTATGGACTGCCAAAAGAACAAACAGGTAAGTGTTGGAGAAGGTGCAGCCAGAGTGCTTCTCAGAAGCAAAGATGTTGATAAAGCTTCATCTCAATATAATTGGAGCGTGCTGCTAGGAGGGACTATTCCTTGAACAGGGATCTTGTACTTGGAAAGGTGGAAAGTCGGTTAAAGAGAGGAAGATCCTCGATCAGATGGCTTCACAAGAGTGACTGCTATAAAAGAAACAGAACAAAGCCAACTGATGAAGCCATCAGCTATGGTCATAGTGACAGTATTATCATGAGATAACCTTTGGATTTTAGCCAATTTATGCTCTTAGGCAAAGCTATTTAATGATTTAAGATTCTAAGCTTTCTTACAGCTTTTTAGTTCTACTAGATTTAGTTAAAGTGAAGGTTTCAATCACTTGTGCAATGATATTCCAAGAAACTCATAGCTGACCCTCCAATGGGCTTCTGAGGTTGTAAATCTCAATGAAGGAGCTTGCCCATCTTTCTCCCAAGGAGCTGCTGGTGGATTCAAACTGCCAGAGAGACACAGCCTTTGGGTTAGCTACACACCCCTCAAGGGATTATGCCTTAGTGGACGACAATGGCTCTTGCTGTATTGTGTAATATTTTCCAACATGCTTTTTATCAGTTCACCTTGTAATCACTCTCTGAGCTTTGAGCACAATGTAAGGATAGCTGTTTAAACAGCTGCAATAGTAATTCCATCAGTACTGATATAAAAATTTCCAGGAACACTACCTTTACTATTTTTAAGAATAAGGGGAGAACACACTATTACTGTTCACATTTTATGATATTGGGCAAAATTCTTTGGAGAGGTTAGAAAAGAATGATCAACCATATCCTCCCAGAAGAATCTCAACATGACTTAGGTCACAATATGCATAAGAAAACATCTACTTGCTTTTCTAAAAGCAGTGATAGAGATGAAGATTTTTTAAACCAAAATATAATTAACATTTAAGAAAACTCAGAATTTGAAATCCTTTAATAGTTTTGCCAATTAGCATAGATTGACTAAAACCCAAAGTTTATCTCATGATAATATTGTCAGTATGACCACAGCTGATGGCTTCCTCTGTTGGATTTGTTCTTACCTCACATAAGAAGGTCAGGGGAAGGCTCAGATCTGAGGTTCACAGGGTGGCTATGAGTCATATGTGACTTGATGGCACCTAACAACATCATTTTGGATTGAGCTTTTCTCCCAAATAACCAGAAATCTTAGAAAACTATAATCCTGGTAAAACCAAGTATAAATAACATAAAGGTTTCTAAGATGGGTCATTTAGGAGCCAGTCTTCTGAAAATTTTGCACTGAGCTTGGATTTTAATGATGCTAAGCACTTGTAGAAATTTATAAGGTTAAGCTTCTCTTTCAAATGGGAACTCAGTGATACAAACACATTTTCAGATGACTTAAAGGCAGTGGCTTCAGCGAGCAAAAAAAGGTATTCTTACACTGACAAAGGAGATTAATCAGAACTGACTTTGACAAGCACTGTGGCAATTGGACAATTAAAACAGACATTCGGATGGCGGGGAAGAAGAACAAACTGGGGAGGAGGGTAGAGAGAATGGTGCAGCAATGAAGGAGAAAACCCAAAATCCCTGTAAATGTTCATTAAAA
>NW_006399782.1:11986582-12018126 GCF_000299155.1 Elephantulus edwardii | reverse complement strand
AGTGCATCTAAATTCCAAAATCAATCTCCATAATAGTCTATGTGTTTCCTACTGCCAAAGGGGCCCTTTAGAGTAGTGAGAGAAGATCTTCACCCTGAAACCCACAGCGTCCCTTTTCAGCAGGAAGTAGCTAAGAGAATACGCCATCCCCTTTTCCTTATGAAAATATTAATTATTTTAGCATGTGATTTCCATTGAGTCAACTTAAATCAAGTAAAGTTAATGAATTCAGTTAGAGGTACATATTGTAATGAATTCATTGTTGGGCATTTTAGAGGAATGTTACAGTAGTGATGCAATTATTCAAGGTCCTGAGGGACCTTCACAAAGAAAACACTATTTAATAATTCTCCTTTAACACATTGCCGCAAATGACGGGAATACACTGAAAAAAAAAAAGTGTTTCTAAGCACAGTCGTCAATTTAAAAGTGTGCAGCAATGCGTTAAAACCCCAAATCTCTCATAGTTAGCCATAAGCATGATATTTATCTAATGAACAACAGGAAATTTTAATTTCATTTAAATTTAATTTTTAATAGGTAACATTTCCTTGTCTACTTTAGCTACTAGGCTATTCAGAGAAACATCTGAAATTATTTGGTAATTACTAAAGAATTCAAAGCGTGCATTTCTCTGAATTTTAGCACTGACTTTAAGTCCTTTAGTAATTTCCTCCCATACCTGTTTATTCCAACTTTGAAGTAGACTCTCAAAGTCCAAATGCAACTAAATTTTGTTATGCTAAAATCATATATATATGAAGACAAGAATATATAAAAGAAAAATTACTTTTTTTTGTAACTGAGAAATCCAGTAACTAAGTAACGTAAGTGACATCTGACGAGGACATTTGACAAACTTGTCTCAAAACACTCCTTAGCTGTAATCAGTAACTAGTTCAATGTTTCACATAAAGAAAAGCATTTAAAATTACCCAGAACTTATAATAATTCTCCTTTAAAACCCCAAATTTAGAGCAATTCTAACAAAATTCTAGGTAGATAAATTGGTAAGTAAATGTGTTAGTTCTAGGTAAGGGCTAATTTTAGGTTCTGAATGACCAATATAATCTATCTTGGGCTAGTAATTTGCTAGCAAACTCATCAAAACTTCAATGTTCTACATAAACAGATCATAGTAAAAACATACACATTTTTACATTAAAATATTTTAAGACACAATGGTCAGGTATTTTAAATTTTATAACATTACTCTAGGAAAACACTGTCACTCCATTTTGTAGGCTGAGAAAATTAGAGTTTAAGTGACTTTCTTAAGAGTAGCACCTTGATTGGTTCAACTAGAACAGAAAACTGACCTTTCTTTCTAGACTTTTTCCTGGAAAGAAAGGCAGACTTGGATTAGAATGAAATGTTTTAAATGATTATTATTCAATTGCCATTTAATCAGAACCGACTCATAGGTATGACCATACAGCAGGTTTTCAGAGGCTGTAAGTCACAAAAGAGGAGACTGGTTATCTTTCTCTTGTGGAGATGCTGGTGGATTAGAATTGTCAAGAGTTGCTGCAGTGTTAGCCTAAAAGTTGGCTTTATTTTTAGCCATTAGTCCCCTCTGGTCTCTAGCTACCTTTACTGCAGACACATGGTCTTGTAAATCATCAACAGCTATGGGACTAGGATAAGAGAAAGAGTGCGTCCCACACTGGGCAGCAAGACTTGAGGAAAGCAAGACTTGTGGAGGCAATATTTGAGGGAGACTGGAGTAAGACCCTGATGGTGAGACCTTGGTGATGGTGGTGGAGATTGTGACACTGCTGTGGACAAACTGTGGCAAGGTGTGCCTTGAGCCTTCTTGTACTTGTGCTGGCCACAGTTAAAGGTTTTGCTATTCTTAGCAGAAGCCTGAAGGAGAAGCTGACTTACAACTACTTGGAGTCAAACTTTGCTAGCTGATTTAGATTTAACTGCTAAAATGAAATCAGAGCCTGGACTGAGAAATTGTGCCTTGCAAATTAGGCTAACATCTGGACTTGTTTGGGGTGATATTCTTTGCCTTCCCTAATGCCTACTTTCTAACTTATTTCCCTAATAAACTCCATTCTCAGAACCAGAACTGTGAGTCAGCAATGCATTAAACAAACCTCTTGCTGTTGGTGCTGCTCTAAAGGAACCATGGGGCTGGGCTATGTGTTCTTTACCTACTTTCAGCTCTGGAGCAGTGAGGGGCTGGGCTATGCTTACTTCCTCTGGCCCACTGAGAGAGACACTCACAGACCTGTGCCTTCATCTCGGGTTTTCGGCTCTCTAGATAGTTGCCATATTTGGGTTAGCAGTGTAGTGTCCTATGGACTAGATCATCAAAGCCCTCTAAATCATTAAAGGCTGTGGAAGATTAAGATTAGACAACTCTGTATCGAATAACATGAGAGATTTAAAAGCATGAAAGTCAACCTATACTCTGTAGAGTTCTAAAAACACACAATGAAATGTTTGTGTCTATAGGTTAAGGCAAAAAATGAGTCTTCAACTTAATGTGATAGAAAATGAAATGAAAAATAGAGCTTGCTCATGAGTTGTTTTTTTTTTTGTGGGAGGGGAGTAAGAAAAAAAATCCCTAGTCCTGCCACCTGTACTATTTCTAAGTTGATATTTAATAGTCATTAATAACTTCACTCTAACCCATAGAAAACGTTTTGGTAGATGAGAGACTAGTTGCACTCACACCTAATTTTAGTTAAATGCATTTGCATTGCAGTCTTCTCTTTTTCAAATGGTAAAGTTCATCATTTTATATTTCCATAAAATGTATTAATCCAATATACTATTATAATTTACATCCAGGGTGATGGATTATAGTGAGCTGTCTTCTGTAACATCGTATTTTGACAGATGGTTTTTTGGTATCTCATTGGACAGATATTAATCAAGAACAAATTTTGTAAGCAAACCAATAAAACAAACAAACAAAACAAAAACACAAAGAAATAGTATGATCTTTTAAACATCCCTCAAGGTGGCAGAATTTAACTTAAGAAATGATTTACAGCTTTTATATAATGTTCAGAGAGCTCTGTGGCCTACTCCACCAGCAGCTCTGAGGAATAAAGATGTACAATTTCCTCCCATTGAATTTACAGTCTCAGAGACCCAACAGAGCGTCAGATATGACTTGACAACAATGAATTTGGGTTTTCTGAGTATAGAGAGATCACGTGGTTCTGTTGTGTCTTTCGAAAATAAAAATGTTATCTTATTTGTACTTGTTCATTTGGCTGTGCCATGTTTTTCCATACTTGCTCACAATTATCTAGTAAAATGAAATGGAGGTAAACATGTCTTCTTAAGAAGAGAAAGTTTTTGTAGAAGACACTTTTGTACCCTCACCTGAGGCTGCTGTGGCATTTGTAGGGGTTGAAGCAGCTGCTTGAATCCGAGCATGAGGGGGAATAAGGATAGTAGCCAGAGGTGGGTTACTTGAAAGTTCTAGAGAAAAAGTAAAGTACATGTTAGAGTCCACTCTTAACATTGTATATGAAATTATTTTACTACTAACGATAAGTATATTATTTTAAAACATGGTTTGACAGGAAAAGGACATGACAAACTTGGGCCTCAGACTTAAATTTAAGGCGCTATTAACTAAGTTATACAGAAAGCTGGTAGAAATGCTGTGGCTCTGGCTCCTAAAATAAGGGTATGTCTAAGAACTAAAAGTATCCTGCTGAAACGTAGCGGCCAAAAGTACTGAGGGTGATGGTGTTATAGCTGAGAATACAAGTACAGTCTGTGTTGTAATTTTACACACCTCCTTAGACAACCACGCATAGACCAAACTAAAAAGACTCACTGCTGTGAAGCTGGAACTGACTCACAGCTGAGTCTCCTTTAGGTTTCTGTATCACAAGGGAGGAGATTTCCCATTTTTCTTCCTCAGAGCTGCTGTGAGATGCGAACCACCAGATAAGTGGTTAGCCGCAGATCCATTACCCAATTTGTAAGTTTATTAACTTATGTTTGACTTAATTAAGTTTATTAACTAAGCAAGTAAGAAGTATCCAAATACTAGTGGAAACAGGATTTAAGAAATAGCTAATTAATTACAATTGTTTTTATCTAAAATAGAGCTCTGGATAGACTTGTGGCAAGAAGCTACACTGCAATCCCAAAGGCACCCAGTTCATATCTACCAACTGCTCTGCAGGAGAAGGATGGGCAATCTCCTCCCATTGGATTAACTGCCTCTGAACCGCTGGAGGGTCAGGTATGGATTGGTTCTGACAGCATCATATTATTATTATTATTTATTTATCTAAAATAAGAATGCTTCTATTAAACTAATTATCCAAACACTAGTAGAAACAGAAGTGAAGAAATACCTGCTTAAAGTCTCTCACGGTTTTTACAAAAAATAAGAATGTCTTATTGTAATAAATTTAATTCTTAACTTAGTAAGATCATATACCACTTTCTTCTTTTCTTACTTTTAGAAAGTTTGAAATACAGTTTTTAACTTGCATATGAAAAAGTTAACCTCTGTAAACTATAAAATAGACTGCCTTTCTTTTAAGAGTTAAATTTTGTTTATGAGTCTTTAGAAAGTATTTTAATGGAAACAGAAATACCATTTGATGCAATAATTCCATAGGTATATTTCAGAGGAAAAGAACTGGGACACTAACTGATATATATACATCAATGTTCATTACAGCATTATTTACAATAGTAAAAGAGTTGAACACAATCTGTGCCCGTCAATGGATGAATGGCTGAAAAAAAAAATCCTGACAGTATATTCACACAGCTGAGTATTCTGCATCACTAAGCAGTAATCAAAAATTGTGAAAGAGGGCAGGATACGGATGAGTCTAGAATAAATTATGCTAAGTGCTGTAAGTCAGTCACAAAAAAAGACAGTGTAAGACCACAATTATAAAAAGCTAAGGAAAAGTTTGCACACAAAATCAACACTGGAAGGGATAATAGGGGTGGGAAAGAGAGTAAAAATTAAGTTGGTGAAGGGAAATGCAGTACATAAGAAGGAATGAATTATTTACTGTAACTATTCAATTATACTATTCAATGCCAATTAATATTACAAAACATCTATGAATGGTTGTATGAAACACACACACACACACGTACGTACGTACGTAAACCGTTAAAATTAATAGCTAAAACTTAAGATGCTACTAAGTCAATTGATTCAAAAGGCAGAAAGAAGTGGTGGTTAGTTTGTACAAAGAAAGCATCGAGTGTAGCTAATATAACTGCATCTGTTGGTTTACCTGAGAGAAATCAAGTTTACCCTTGTTATTCCAGCACTTATTTGGTGTCCTCTCATTTCACTTAAGCGTCATAATCTGAATGAGTAACTGTGCAACTGTAAAACTACAGGAAGACACTATAATCTGAGTTACAACATGTATCTTAACACAACAGGCATGGCTGAGAAAAGAAAAAGTTTAGAAATTGTTTTTGTTTTTTTAACTTGAAAACAAAAAGTGTCATAAGATAAAACGATTTAAAAGTACACAATTTGGTACATTCACATGTATAACCATCGAGTTTTATCTTGCTTCAAAAGATTTTTTATAAAAAAATAAAATTTTTATCACACTAGAAGGAAACCTATGTTCAAACCCCCAAATCCTTGGCAAGGGAAGTAGTGTTATCATAAAATAGTTTTCAAATGGTTTCTGGTGCAAAACTCCTAGAATGTGAATTTATTTAACTTACTGAGTATCTATCAGATACAAATGATAAGCGGTTATGATAAAGAAAAGGAATTAACTGATGCTAACATTACTGAAAAATTAATGGGAGTAAAAATTTAAAACGGAGATCATGCTGCTCTTCTATCTTTTACCCTTTAATTGAGAAGACCAGACAGTCCAGTTCATCAAATTATCAGCCTTCCCTGATAATAATAATGAGTAGGTTCTAAGAGAAGATATTTTCTTACAATCAGATTTAAAAGCTGTTTTTGTTCTCACTGTGAAAGAAGATTCAATCAGTCCAGTTTAACGTACATACAATCTTATACTCAGGCAAACAAGAGACTCCATAGTAATTGTTATGGCTAATGACTGTAGATTCTAGGAGTAAGAAAAATATCAGTGCAGGATGTGAAAGCTATTCTTCAGTAACTAAAGTCAAGTTTAATATGACATCCCAGTTAGGGAGGAAAAGTTCTTGAACCAAAAGGCTGCTATAAAATCTACTCGTTCACTCATTCATCTGTCAACATCGAGCATGAAAACAATGTGTTAGACTTTAGGCCAGAGATAAAAAGATAATGACCCCTGTCTCATCAACAGTACAAAATGCAAAGACCATTGTCCAAACTAGCTAGAAAGTTTTTCCCATTTGTTTAGGATAGGTCACTTTTTATTGAAATGATCACTATGACTATGTGCTCAAACGAACATCCAAAAGAAAATCTGAAAAAACAAAAGATAACCAGAGCTAATAATCTCTAAAAGAAATGTAGTATCAGTGATCTGTGGTCACTGATGGTGCAGAGGATAGGCAGTTAGCTTCTAACTGCAAAGACTAGTAGTATGAACCTTCTAGCTGTTCTGTGAAAAAAGATGGCTGCCTGTGTACATAAAAATGTACATAGTCTTGGAAACCCTACAGAGGGAGAGTTCGATGCTGTCCTACAGCTTATGACTCAGAACTAACTTGATTATTAAAAGGCGGTTGCTTTACTTACCACCCAACATTCTCTTCTATTCTGTCCATCTCTCCACCCAACCCCCAGCCCCACCTGTTCTGTTTATCTGCATGAACAATGGAGGGCCAGTGTTAGTCTGGGTAAGTGTTTATGTAGAACAGTGTGGCAGGCACAGGGGGGTGCTAACATTTGATTTCAATTCACTTCGTAAGGAAGAATTCCCTTCAAAGGCAACAACAACAGCAGCTGAAAGGCAATCACTACAAGGTCAGAATGCCCCAAAGGATCCATACCTTCTTTCAATTCTGATCCCACCTATCCCTCAAGGCTCTCATTACGTTTCTACTGAGTTGAAAAGTTCATTGTAATGACCACACAGAACTTATACACAATATTCATGGTTACAGAGTTTGTAAGTAACAGGATTCAATTCTGCTTGGAAACTCAAAGGTTATTTAGCCAAAACAGTCTTTTCTCAGCAGTACCTACTTATATAAGTAAATCTGTCTTTGACTCTCAGTCTTGCAACTATGGACTCTGCTGTGCCCAGACAAGTGTTATGAAGTTCTCTCAGATCTGCCAATTATAAACAACCCTATTCTGACAGTATGCCCAGACCCAAAGGTCCTTAGCTTTAGCTCCAGGGGTAAGCAGACTTAGCTCAGTTCTGTCTCATACCAGCTCAATTCTATCACTTCTTCTGCCATATGGGCTGCCATGTTCTGAGCTCATTCTATTTCTATACCACAGAAGAATCTCTGGCTCTCAGCCTATGCAATTTAAGCCAGGCAGAACAGCATAACGGATCAAATTCTACTTCTGTCTTCTATGCATTTTAACTGCACGTTCCCACTCAAAAAAAGTGCTACTGACCTTATTTAGGGTATAAGCAAGGTAGCCAATGCTCTTTGGTGGGCCAAAGATACTTCACATTTAAACAGTCCTGGTGGCCTAGTGTGTAAGGAATCGTGCTGCCAACCTTATGGCAGGTGGTGTGAATCCACTAGCAGCTCTCCAGAAGAAAGATGACTAATCTCCTCCTGTGTGATATACTTCCTCTAAAAACCCACTGGAGGGTCACTATGATTTGGTTCCGACTTGAGACATAACAACTCACACACTCTGCAGTGTGACAGGCCATGGTATAGTCAATATTCTTCACTACAGAAATAGATCTGAGACAAATAAATCTGTGTAGGAAGAAGTATAAGCAAAGTGCTCCTTAGAAGCAGTCAGTCAGGCGGTGTCCATCTTATCAGGAAGCATCAAGTATTGGAGAAGAACATCATGCTTGAAAATGAAAAGGGCCAGCAAAAAGAGGAAGACTCTCAATGGTATGGATAAACACAGGAACTGCAACCACCGGCTGGAGCACAGCAGAGATTGTGGGGATGGCACAGGATCCAATAGTATCTCATTCTGTTGAAGACAAGATCACTGTCAGTCAGAGCTGACTCGATGGCATGACAACTAACAACCTTGTCATGTAGTGAAAGTCAATGCTAGCAGCAATAAAAGTAATTATGAATAATAGCACAAACATATACAGGTACAGAGCCTTTTCTTAAGAGGAAAAAAAAACAAGCCTCCTTTCCCTATGTTGGCCTTGAGTAGACAGGAAGGGATAACTAATGAACAGAACAATGAGGAAAGTAAACAAAATCAAAGGAAGGTAAGAAAAAGGGGCACTTAATGGTGGTGCAATGGCTAAGTATTCCCTCATGATTGAGAGGCTGATGACTGAGACCTAAAAACCTGCTCTAGTGGCTTACTTTGTCATGTGGGGTCACTTGATGGCACTTCCCCCAAATAACCCAAGATCCTGGAGGTTTTGCCACATTAAAAAACCAGAGCAAGGGAAGAAGTCCACAAATGACTAAAACGGAGGTTTTTTAACCTAGAATATCCAGTCCTCAGACTGAAGAGGGTAAAGTTTCTGTAAACTTTTTAAAGTCAATCATCTTAAAACATAAGGAAATTTCATGGAAATTCCAAATCAGTTCTGTATCCCTGGTAGGTTCACTGGTGGCCTAGTGGGTAAGGAGTTGTGCTACCAGTTCAAATCTACCAGCTGCTCCTTGTGAGAATACGCCTTTCTGCAGGAAAAAAACAAACCAAAAACCCACGGGGAGTTCCCTCCCATATAATTTACAGTCTCTGAAAACAGGCTGGAGGGTCAGCTATGAGTTGCTTCTAACTCAGTGACGGTGACTGAGTAGAGCTCATTCCTTCCATCTGTTCATGCCTCTCTGATAGCTTGTTTACTGCCAAACTATTTGCCTGAGTGAATGAAGAAGGCTTCTTATCCTCTTGCCGTATTTTTTTCTCTCCACTGAAAGTCATCTTCTTCTGTGAGGATAGATTTTGGATATTCTATGGGGTTGTCACAGCACGGCCAAACTGGCTATATTTTAGTTGGTTTCCTTAAGTAGGGTCAGACTCATAGTGAAAGAAACACTTCCCAAATCTGTGCTGTCCTCGTAATCTCTGCTGTGCTTAAGTCCACTGTTGCATTAATTATCATCCTACCTCCTTTAGGGTCTCTCTAATAAAATTTTTTACCCCCTGTGGTGTCAAAGGTTTCTTGTTCAAAATGTCCTTCCTAGACAATGATTAAGTGTTTATTTTGTGCTGAAGTAGTTGTTGTATTAAGAAAAGTGGGTCAGGGTATGATACAAGGGCCACCCTACTAGAGGGTGGACAGATGGGAACTCTGGGCTTGCTCCCTTTTTCTAGGATGCCTGCTTTCTAGCTACACTACAAGTGACACTCTAAAATGCTCACCAGTCCCTATAAAACGAGCCTGAAAACCTATAGTCTTTGAGTCATTTTGCTGATGGGTCTGAGTCTTTGGGAGACTTGCCAGCAAACCACCAAACACAAGAGATATAGAGGAGTGAGGGGACTGAATGAAGGAGGAAGTGATGTTGGAAATCATGGAGTTATACAGCAAATCAAACACCTTGGACTTTGCACTGCCTTTAACTTGTCTGCTACTAAGCTTGGCAGAAAGGATTATGAATACACACTCTCTGACCAAGCGTGATAGGGTGCTGTGGGTTGTGGTTCTTCTGATAACATGCCCAAAGTAACTGAGACAAAACCTCAAAATCTTTGCTTCCAGGCAACATTTCTCCAAGGCAGAGCTGTCTAGTCTTTCAGTAGCTCAAAGTGTATTCCATATTCTTCATTAATGCCACAATTCAAACTCATCAATTCTTCTTCCACCTTCCCTGATTACTATGCAACTTTCACATGCATATGAGGTGACTGATAATAATACCATGGCATGGGTGTGGTAAACCTTAGTCCTCAAAGTCACATCCTTGCTCTTTTGCAATTTAAAGGGGTCCTTTACAGAAGATCTGCCCACTGAAATATGCTGTTTGGGTTTTTTGATTGTCGCTACTTCTATAGGCACTGATAAAGAATCCAGGAAAAATGAAATCCTTCATAGCTCAATCTTTGCCCCATTTATCATTGCATTTATTATTGGTCTAGTAAGGACTGTTTTTTTGTTTGTTTTCTTTATATTGAGGAGTAACCCACAGTGAAGGGTATTATCCTTAAGCTTTGCCAGTAAGTACTTCATGCATTCTTCATTCTTTTGGAAGCAAGGTTGTACCAATTGATGTCTTCCTTCAACCCTTCTGCCCCATTCCTCTTCCTATAGTGCAGGTTCTTGGACTATTTTCTCAGTATACAGGTGGAAGAGATATGATAAAAGATATATAATTTTGACTCGCCTTTCTTAATTTTACACTATAAAGTATTCTCTTGTGCTATTAGAACAACTACGTCTTTATGTTCAAGTTCCACATGAGCACAATTAAGTGTTTTGGAATTCCTTGTCTTCACAATATTATTCCTAATTTACTACAATCTACACAGATGACTGCCTGTGTATAGTCAATAAAACACAACTAAACACCTTTCTGGAGTCTATGTTTTCAGGTTAAGATATACCTCTAAAATCTACTACCTTACTCACTGGAACTGGCTGACAGCTGAACTCCCCCTGGGAATTGCATGGAAGGAGCCTACCCTTCTTTCTTCCATTAAGCTTCTGGTATATTAGAACCACCATAGAGGCTTGCGCTGCTAACCCAAAGTCAGGAAGTAAAAATCCACCAGCTACTCATCAGGAGAAAGATGGGCAATCTCATCTGATGCAATTTGGAATCGCTGACAATCTGCTGAGGTCAGCCTTGAGTTGGTTCTACTTGATGCAATGAACAGCAACATACATTGGAATAAGCAATAAAGATACAGAGGCAGTACAATGAATAAATACAAAATGAGATGAACTTCTGGGGAACAAAACCAACAAATTTTTCAGGATCAAGGAAAAGTTTCTATATATTGAAACTGGAGAAGGAATTGTACATACAAGAGACTGAAAATGAAAAGTAGGCTAATATTTACTTACTAAATATGAGTGCTAGGCCAGAGTAGGAAGAAAATGAAGGTACCAAGGAGGTTTCTAAAACTGAACGTAGGCTAGCTTTGAGGAATGGAGGTAAGAGGTAGAAAGAATAAGATAAACTGTGTGACCTCAGAGATAAGAGTTCAAAACTAAATGGCAACAAGTTTCAGAGGTTTTAAAAAAGTTAATGGAAAAAGTTATAAGGGAATTAATAGACACATTAAAAAGCATGATGAAGGGAAAGGCACTATATAATAAGGTGATGAATAGCACAGTACCACTAAAGAAAAGGAATATACATGGGGAGAAGGACAGAGAAAAAAAAAACTGCATCAACAATCATACACTCCTGCAAAATCAGCTGTTGAATGACATTAATCTACAAGAGTATATCTAGGCAGATAGACAAGATAAATATAGACAGGTGAGAGGGACCACATTCATGACCATATATACCATATATGTCATATTTTTACATTTACATTACTATACGTAGTAAGCATATTAATACACACAACAGAGCCAACAAGGAGCAAAGTTATATAAGGTTCTTAAACATAACTAACCACCCTGAGGGACCGCCAATGTCTAATGGAAAATCAAGGCCAATTAGTATCATCAAGTTCACAAAGATAAATGTCCTATTATTTTATTAAGTAGCAAATAGGATTTAAAAAGTTTTCAAGTAAGGTTCAACTATTGGTCTCTTCTTATCCAGAACAAATAAAAGGGAAGAAAAGCAAAGATGCATAGGAATAATTAACCCTAAGGATTAATGGACCACAAAAACAGTCACCACCTTGAGACAAGCAGATGACGTCTGGCTACTATGGTTAACCACGTAAAGGAAGGTCCCGGATTGTGCTGGGGGAAATGTGGACTGGACACAACTCAAAACCACAAAAAAAGCCAGGCTTACTGGTAGACCAGACTGGTGCAACCCTCCAGACCTAACCTTTAGCCACCCCGCAAACTTGGAATAAAATTCATCATACGTGACCCATCTCATCAAACAGGAGACAGGCTCATAATAAGATGAATGAACAATGACACTGGGAAGCACTCACTCCTTGGAACAGTCAACCACATATCAGCATTTGCGCAAGGATAAAGCTCAGAGGGAAGGGAGGAGGCTGGCAGAGGAGATTTAATGGACATGAAAATCACAGGGAGGACGTGGAAAAAATGTAGTAACAATATGATTATTGTAGGTAATATCATAAAGCAAAACATGTATGAATGGTTGAGTGGAAAAACAATTTGCTTTGGAAACTCACTCAAATCACAATCCAAAAAAAAGTTAATGGATGAGGAGGATTTTTTTCAATCAACTGCATAACAACAACAAAAAAAAATCATCAAATAAATCCTCCATTAACAACAACAAAAACTTAGCTAGTATTTGAGAAAATTATGTTCTGGTCATCATTATATGCTTTGTAAGAATCATTTTATAATGAAATATTATAGCTGCCAACCAAAGTATCAAAGAAAGGTTAACTAAACTCAGTCAACTACATTATATTGGATTGCTATTTACACTGCAAACAAGAAGAAAAATTTCCTTGAAAATACAAATAGAATAAAGACAACCATATCTAACTGGCTAAAAATGGAAAACAGGTATTTTACTCCAAATCTAGTTGGAAAAGTTGAGTTTCTTATAATCAAAATATCCTGTAAAATGTCTAATCTGAATCTATCCAGCACCATACTTAAAATACGCTTGAGCCTATTCTTACAGTCACTGTCAATCTATATTGTTGAGGCTCACCTTCTCTTTGACCGTTCACCTTTCCCTTTATGATGTCTACAGACAATATGTCCAAAGTGTGTTAGACAAAGTTACAAAATCCTTGCTTCTAAGAAGCAAGGTTGAACTTTCTCCCAAGATTTGTTTGTTCTTTTAGCAGTCCATAGGATATGTGGGACTCATTCTCTAACATCACAATTCAAAGGAATACATTTTTTTGGTCATCCTTATTTACTGTCTAACTTTCAAGTGCTCAGGAAGCAACTAAACCATGACTTGGGTCAGGCGAACCTTGATCTTTAAACTGACATTATGGCTCTTTAGCACTTTGGAGAGGTTCTTTTTTTTTTTTTTGATGCAACAGCAAGAGATAAGAGGTTTATTGCAGAGCTCCGGGCAGACCCTTATCTCCTCGGGCAGACCCTTATCTCCTCGCAGGAGACAAAGGAGCCGACCGAGAGCAGACAAAGTTGGGTTTTTTTATACACTTTAGGGGGATACAACTGAGTATCAGCTTCTCATTGGGTGATGAATGGAGAGGTTCTTGACAGCTGAATTTCCCAATGCAACGAATCTTTAAACTTCTTGATGGTGGCTACCATGGGTGTTTGATTGTGGATCCAAGTAAAAGGAAATTATTGAATTCACCAGCTATTATTTCAATACCTAGAAGAGTATAGCCTGATTATCAAGAGATTTGCATTTTTAATAAATATTACAAGCATATAATATTTATAAAAATATCTAAATCTATAAAATACAGTACATAGCCCCCAGTCACCGAAAGGCCTCCCCTTGGGAGTCCCCTTGCTTTCGGATGCTCCATTCTCCACCACCCCCACTGCCTGCCTTCTACAGCTGCCATCTTCTGCAGGTTGTTTGGCAGAGGAAAAGGAATAGTATCATATTATCAACTACCCAGAACCACCACTCTTTAGACCGCTTTGCTGAGGCAAGTAAGGGTGGTGACCTGCTTCTTGCTGAGGATTATATTCATAAAAGAATTCAATTGAGAAGTGGCAGGAAGACCCTGACAACTATCCAAGGGATTGCTGATGATAACAATAAAAAGGCCAGTGTAATCGAGCATAATTCAGCCACAGGGTGGCCAGTGCAAGAATATATGGCTCCTTGTAGTGACTCGATTGGTTAAAGACTACCAGCTGAAGGCTCATGGATTTTAAATGCTTGTAGCTCAATAAAGTTTAAGTCCCTTGTCCCAAGTTTGAAACCTCATAATATAACCAATTTTAGATCTACTAGTGTAATTCTGTCATATAATAAACTGGGAGGGGGAGTACTTAATCTGACATCAATTCTTCTGTAAGTAAAAACAGCCCCTCCCTCTCACTTTTTTACCATGTATTTGGATTCTAATTTCTGCTTAATTTCATTCTCTCATAAATACTTCTTATAGACATTTTCACTCAAAAGAATCCAACAGAATACAAGGATAGTCATGTGCAAGTTTAGTTTTGCCACTTAGTTTAAAAAGTATGAAGGAGGTATAGGCAAATTAGTGCAGCTGTGTTTCACTTATGATTTGATCCACATTTTATATAAATGAAGATTTCCCAACAGACGAGAATTTATAAGTGCTATTATCTGCAACTCAAAACTCTCAATTCAAGATTCATACAAATCTGAGGATAGTATCAGAAGATACATCCTTTTCACAGGCAGTGGAAACGTGCTCCCCACTTTGGATGCAGGCAAGAATAAGTCAGACAAGAAGATAATGCTGGGCACACAAAAAGGCACATAAGCAGACGAGGTGATCCTCGAGGTGTGCACACTATTTCATAATGGAAATCAGACTGCTAACAAGATCATGGAATTCCCTAATCATCATAAACAATGAGCTACAATAAATTTTCAAATAAATAATACATTCAAAGGCAACATGCATAAATGTTGGCTTTGATGAGCGAGGCTTCTACCTACAATATTTGTTTTTGATGCTCATCTGCAACTTGTTCTCAGACCTATTACCAGCACTTCCTCTTCTACATTCTTTTCAAATGATCTCTTTCTCTGATCTCTTCTCTCGGTCTTCTTTTTACTATTTTTTGTCTTGTTTTCTGAAATGAGTTTTCTCTCACATCACCTCCTTTTTCACTTTCTAATAATTCCTTCCACCTCAAACCCATAGTCTGCATGTTGCTCCCTGGTAATTTCAAATAACCGATTTGAGCGCTCAAGTAAGCAGTTCCCCATATTCCAAACTATTGCTTCTTCTGGTCTTGCCACACCCCCAACACCCATCAAAAGATATTCTATCAGGTAATCCAGTGAAATGACAGAAGAGCAGTGAGTTCACAGTACACCGTATTAATCTTTGTTGAAAATTTCGTCTCGATCACACCCTTATCCCTATACTCTCCCTTCCATTCTTATGGAGGGAACTCTGGTGGCCTAGTGGTAAGGAGTTGCACTACCAATTCAAAGGTAAGCCATTCAGATCCTCCAGCAACCTTGAAAGGCAAAGATGGGCACTCTTCTCTTGTGCAATTTACAACCAATTTACATCAGTTCTAACTCAATGGCACATAACAAGAACATCATATCCGCATGGGGGAAAATGTTTGCTAAAGTCATTACCGTTGGAGAAATTTCATAAAAATTTGGGAGAAAATAAGGATGTGTGGTAGAGTCAGAAGATGCATTCAATGACAGAAGGAAAGAACGGTTTCCAAAATCTGGAGGCAGATATTTCCAGTCATGACCTCTTAGAACACCCTCTCCTCTGAATTAAGGATCCAAGAGGTCAGAAGGATTTAAAAGTTTTGTGTGTCATCGTTGTTTCTCTTTCTCTTGGTTGACTGCAGAAATACTTCTTTCGATTATATGAAATTAATAAGAATTCCCATTTATGGCTAATTACCCCATGGCACAGTAACAAACATCAACCTGTTTAAGCTTTACGTTTCAAGGGTCTAATCATGAGAATTCTGTTGATGTGTCAGGTTTCATCAATTACCAATTAAAACAATAACAGTAACAACTATAGGAAAATCTGAATCCCTCAATAAACAGAGGCTGCATGAATTCATGAACACTACTGTTGTTAGGTGCCGTCAGAGCCAAGTACGATTCACAGAGACACTCTAAACAGTGGTTCTGAACCCCGTCCTATCCTGTGCCGCTTTCATACTTCATACTTCCTAAAACACTAGAGACCACTGTGGCAGTCACCATGTCTTCCTCTCCTTCGCTGACCCTCCACCATTCCAAGCATCATATCCCCCTCTAGGAAATCACTCCTCCTAGCAACATGTCCTAAGTATTGTTCTAAAGAGCAATCTAGATGCACCCTAAGACATATGTATTTGTTCTTTGGCAGTCCCTTGGATATTCAGTGTTCTTCTCCAACACCACGACTCAAAGGTATCAATTCTTCTTCTGTCATCTTTATTTACTGCCCAGTTCTCAAATGCATGGCAAGTGATCGGCAAAGCCATGCCTAAATCAGATGCACCTTAGTCCTCAAATTGACATCATTACTCCTCAATAATTTGGAGAGGTCCTTAAGTGCAGACTTTCCCAGTGCAATACATTTCCTGATTTCCTAACTGCTGGTACTGTGGATCTAAGTAAGATGAAGTTGCTGACAGTTTCAATCTCTTCTCCATTCTCCATGATCTTGCCTATTGATCCACTGGTAAGAATCTTTGTTTTCTTGACACTGAGATGCAATCCATACCGACGGCTGAATTCCTTGATATTTTTCAACAAGTACTTCAAGTCCTCCTCACTTTCAGCAAGGAAGGTTGTGTCATTTGCATAATGCAGGTTACTGATGAGTCTCCCCTCTGATCCTGAAGCCTCATTTCTCTTCAGAGAGTCCAGTTTCTTGAATAATTTTCTCAGCATACAGACTGAATAGCTATGGAGAGAGAATACAAGCGACATATTCCCTTCTTAATTTTAAACCATGCAGTGTTCTGCTTGCACAATAGACACTTGGTCCAGGAATAGGCTATGAATGAGCAAAATTAAGTGCTCTGGGATTCCCATTCTTCTCAGTGTAAGCTACAACCTGTTATGATCCATACCACATGTTGAAATAATGATGAACACTAGGTTTATTTAAAGTAGAATCTGTCATTCAGTCAAATCCTCAATGAACACCTGCTACTCAGAAATTATTTTATTATGAGGAAGTAGTACAGACTTCATTGTTATTTTGTTGGAGTTTTACAACAGTTTTAAGTTTTACATTATGTGTCCCAAAACTTTATCAATACTCATCTTCCACCGCTACTCAATGTTTCTTACATCCAGAATCTCTAGCTACAAAATTGACTGGGAGATTGGTTCTTCAACTCCTTATAATACTTTATTATGATAAATTGCATCTGCACAAATTAGGTATGTGTTTGGTAAGATCACCATTTGGGAATATCACTCCAAAATTAGGATTCAGAATATTAAATAGAATGTCATAAATAGCATATCTTCCATAGATAGCTGCGAAAATATAAAATTAAGTGATTCTAGTTCAATTTAAAATATATCTGTTAAGATAAAACACTTTAATATCTTTTAAAAAAAGGAAGATAGGGCATTAGAGAGCAAGAAAAGAGGGAATAATCTCAAAATAATGATACTTAAAATTTAGTTTAATGAAAATTTAAGCATCTTGAAATTCCATAATGAAATACTGCTTTTTGTAAAACTAGGAATACAATCGGAATGAAAATATTTATATATTAATATAGTATTAAATATTATATTTAATGTTTTCATTATCGTAATGAGTGCCAAAGCTGAAGCATCATGAGAACTTGGAGAATTCCTAAAACCATTAAAAAGATGAAAACTGCTCACTCCAAAGTCCTTCCAACATTTCTAAGATCATATTCTAAAATCTATGCGTATTTATTTCCAAGTTAGCCTATCTTGTAAATTTAATAAATAGTTGTTACATTTTGTGAAGTCAGAACTAACCTACATCTGACCCTCTAGCAGGTTTTCAGGGGCAGTAAATAGCCAATCTTTCTCCCTTGAAACAGCTAGAGGATTTGAACCATGGGCCTTTGATTTGGCCACGCAGCTCCTTACCACTAGAGCTCCCTATATCATAATTTGGACATATTTATCATTTTGTACTGGAGGCAGCTGTATAAAATTTAACTGCCATTCATTCACTCATGGGCCCTGCAGGTAAATAATGCTGGCCATGAGGGTGAAAGTAAGTTTTCCTGGCTTAAATTCTTACTAAATAGAATATAGGTAAACAGCAACTGCTAGGTCTTGACTTATTGTATTATTAAAAAAACTAGAACCAAATGAGATATTACTTTATATCCAATAAGATGGCTATAAACGAATGTTGAAAAGGTAGAGAAATAAGAACCCTAGTGTACTGCCAATGGGACTATAAAATGTGTAGTTATTGGAGAAAACATCTGGCAGTTCTGCAGTAAGCTAAACACAAGAAGAGCCATAAGACTCAGCAATTCCGCTTCTAGGCACATACCCAGGAGAAGGGAAAGTAGGGAGGCAGATACATGTGTGGCTAGTCATCAAAGTGCTGTTAACAACAGCCAAAAATGTAAAGTCACTCATAGTAACTATTCACAGATGAAAAGATAAAACATGGTATATAACAGGATAATAACCGTCCAAAAAAAAAAAAAGAGAGAGAATAAAGTGTGATGCATGCACAACATGGATGAACCTTGAAGACAGGCTAAGTGAAGAGCTAGACATAAAAGACACATAATATATGGTTGCACGTATGTGAATGAAAGGGTGACAGAGAGGATGAGCGTGGGAAGTGAGTACTTAATAGCCACATGATTTTCTCTTGCAGTAATGAGAGTATTTTGGATCTTGACAAAGATGATGGTTTTTTAACGTGAAAGTACTAAAACACTGAATTGTTCACTTTAATTAGGTGAATTTTTGTCCAAGTTAAAAAAGGTAAAGCTCTGTGATTTTTAAAATACATTAAATTGCTGGTACATTTTATCTTTTATTACTAATGAAATTTTTTAGCCAATAACAAAGGAATTAAATATAATTTCACTTAAAAACACAACAACAAAAAAATAACACAAACAATGAAACAAATCCTACATTTTTAATTTGACTGAAATAAAAGGTTTTAGTAGCACCTCACTTTGTAATCAACATACACATATGGGTGCACACACATATTGAAAAGCTCGTTGTCAAATATGCCTGAATGGGAGAAGTGTTTTTGAGTTTTTACCAAGTTGTTCACTGATAAAGGGCTTTCTTGATTATTTAGAACAACAAAATGCTGCTTGAAGAAGACACATTAGTGAGAAAAAGTTTAGGAAACTTCAACATCTGACAGAAGTGGTAAAAAAAAAAAAAAAAGGGAAAGAAATTTACCACTAAGTAAGTAGTTCCAGCAGATACTTAACAGAGGTTTAAGTGCTAGCTAGGTATTACCACACACAAGCTTTCAAGGGATCATTTTAAAATGCAATAAAGTAAACAAGTATTTTGTTCAGAAAATAAATAGGTTTATTATGGCACAAATGGTTCTTAGTTGCTATACAAAAGTCCAATGGCTCCATGAGTGAAGAGACCTGGTGATCTGCGTCTATTAAAATAACAGCCAAGCAAACTACGGGCCAGTTCTACTCCCTCACACAGGACTGCTAAAAGTGAAAAAAGAAAAGGAAAAAAATTCCTGGTTCTGTAACTAGGTACTTGTAGAATTTCCAACAGTGGACTTGTAGAAATGCAAAAAAGTATGTAACAACATTTAGATGCTTAAACAGTATTATTGATAGCGTAAAAAGTATGCTAATAATGATAAAGATACAGATTTTAAAAAATTAGTAGAGTATATAACCATATAGAATAATCTTAAAAATATTTAAGCTAACAAAAAACTCTTCTGGAGCTTCTTAATGGGAAAATAGGAGATTATATTCTATTCAAGAATTATCAACATAGGTAGTTTTTTTAAAAAAAGACTTAGAAGGTTTAAAGCATAAAATATTGAAGGTAATAATTATGAATGCCTAAAGTGATTATTTTTGTATTTAACCTTCTACTAAACTGGAGTAATCCTCTTTTATCTACATCATCTATCTTTTCCTGAATACCTCCAGATATCAGGAAAAAGAATTTGTTCCATTGTTAAGCCACAAAAACACTCTTCACTGATTCATTTGTAATTTTATTCAGTTCCTATTTACACCAAGGGCTGGGGTTTTTTATAGTAAGTCCAAATGTGAATTGTTATCTCATTTTTGTCATTATTTTAATTTCACAATCTAAGATAGAGATCATATGAGCAAGAGCCTATGGTGATGAAGGAAGAAGTTCAAGCTGCTTTGAAGGAAATAGCAAAAAATAAGGCCCCAGGAATAGATGGTATACCAATTGAAGTATTCCAGATAACAGATGTTGCCCTGGATGTGCTCACCAAGTTGTGCCAAGAAATCTGGAGAACAACCACTTAGCCAACTGACTGGAAGAGATCTATATTTGTTCCCATTCCAAAGAAAGGTGACCCAACTGAGTGTGGAAACTACAGAACAGTGTCATTGATTTCACATGCAAGCAAGATTCTACTGAAGATCATCCAAAAACGATTAGAACAGCACATCAGCAGAGAACTGCCGGAAGTCCAGGCTGGGTTTAGAAGGGGTCGTGGTACTAGGGATATTGTTGCTGATGTTAGATGGATCTTGGCTGAAAGCAGAGAATACCAGAAGAATGTCTATCTGTGTTTCATTGACTATGCAAAGGCATCTGACTGTGTGGATCATAACAAACTGTGGCTGACTCTGAGAAGAATGGGAATCCCAGAACATTTAATTGTGCTAATGCGAAACCTATACTTGGACCAAGAGGCAGTAGTCAGAACAGAGCAGGGTAACACTGCATGGTTCAAAATTGGGAAGGGTGTACGCCAGGGATGCATCCTGTCTCCATACCTCTTCAACATGTATGCAGAGCAGATTATCCGAGAGGCTGGGCTCTATGAGGAGAATTGTGGCATCAGGATTGGTGGAAGATCTATTAACAATCTGCGTTATGCAGATGACACAACCCTGCTTGCTGAAACTGAGGAGGACCTCATGCACTTGCTGCGAAGAGTCAAGGACTGCAGCCTTCAGTATGGACTGAGGCTCAATGTCAAGAAGACAAAGATTCTCACCACTGGACCAATTGGCAGCGTCAGGATGGATGACGAAGAGATTGAGATTGTTCACAGCTTCAGTTTGCTCGGCTCCATAGTCAACACTCTTGGCACCAGCAGTCAGGAAATCAAAAGCGTATCGCGATGGGAAAGTCTACTGTTAGGGACCTCTCTAAGGTACTCAGGAGCAACAGTGTCTCTCTGGAGACTAAGATGCGCCTGATACAGGCCATGGTATTTGCAATCGCTTGTTATGCATCAGAGAGTTGGACAATGACTAGGGAGGACAGAAGGAGAGTGGATGCTTTTGAGCTGTGGTGCTGGAGAAGAGTACTGAATGTACCATGGACTGCCAGGAAAACAAACAGATTCATCCTAGAGAGGATTAAACCAAGCTACTCCTTGGAGGCAAGGATTCTGGGGCTTCGTCTGACATACTTTGGACATGTTGCCAGGAGGGATGGGTCCTTGGAGAGGGACATCATGCTTGGGAGGGTGGAGGGACGGCACAGGAGGGGAAGACCCTCTATGAGATGGATTGATTCGGTGACTGGGGTAATCGGGATGGCTGTGTCATGCGTTTGGCGCAGGATAGAGCAGGGTTTAGGGCTGTTGTGCATAGGGTCGCTATGAGTCACAAACGACTCGATGGCACATAACAACAACAACAAGAAGATAGATATACTTGTATTTCTTTCTTTATGGTCCTTGAGGTACTTTAAAGAGCTATCAAGACTCCTTTTAAGTCTGTCCTCAGGTTCTATATTCAATTTTTTTCCTCTGTATAAATCTCCAAACAAAATAAAACCCACTGTCACGGAGCCCATCAACTTTGTGACAGTTTTCTTATCTTCCTAAAATTGGGTAGCCAAGACCTCAAATATTTAAAATCATTTCTAGCAAATCCTAAATACTCAGAATGAAGAGTCTCAGCATATCTAAATATTCCCATTAATCTAGTTTAAGGTTGTCTAAGCATCTTTAAGAGTTACTAGCATTGAGAGTATGTGATTGTAGTCAACTGAATCAGTTGCCATGGATTGAATGAACTGCGCTGTCCTCAAATATGTGTCAACTTGGCTAGGCCACAATTTCCAATATTTTGTGATTACCCTTCATTTTGTGGTGTGTTATATATCATAACCACCGATGTGGGTCAAGAGGGAAGAGTAAATGATGCTAGAGAAGATCAGATTACATCTGTTATGTTAACAAGGCAGAAATAGGGTAGGGTGCAAACCCTTACTTAATTCACCATTTATCCAAGTCATAGCCCTAATATTAAGTAAGGGGACATTCTGTGAAATGAGGTCTGCATTACCTTTTACGTGATAAGAGGAGAGAGAAGCCAGAAAAGAAAGCCAAAATGACAGGGACTAAGGAGTATATAAGGGGATCCTCAGTGTTAAAAAAACAAACAATAAAACCAACCAAAAAAATACCCCCAAAACAACCCAAGTGGAATGGAGCTTGCCCTTTGGACCTGGGGCTTCTGTGTTGAGAACTCCCTAGACCCATGGCAAGAACTGAAAGCAAGGATTTTCCCCAGAGCTACCAGAAAGAGAAGTATTCCCCTAGTACTATCATCCTAAATTTGGAATTACAATCTCCTAAACCTGGGTGGAATTTCTTTTGTTAAAGCCACCCACTTGTTATATTTCTGTTACACCAGCTCAAGATAACTAGGAAACCATCAAAGCCTATTTTACTATCAAAACTCATATCTTCCACATATAGAGCAATGTAATGTTCTGTTTTCCATATTAGAAAAGCATAAACATAAGGAAAACTTCTTAGAACAAATTTATTTCTTATTCACAGTTCAATTAAGCTTATTAATCAATTAATCAACTATTTATTGAGGTTTTATGTACAAAGAACTACACATGTTTTTAATGCTTAGTTTAAACAAGAAAAGCATCTAAGGTGGTTGGTTGGTTGAATCAGTGACGGTATTAACCAGGGCGAAACAAACAAACAAACAAAAATCACAAATAGTGAGGCAATGACGACTCAACCTGTCTTTCAGAAGTCATCAATGGACAAATTTCTTCTAGGTTTTTTTATCAGTTGTAATGGTGCCAAGTTCCCAGAAGGAATAAAATTTCTGTGTATACTGTTAAGTTCTCAGATTTACACAATGCAGTTCCCTTTTTGCATGTAAGATATCTGAATTTACACAAACATTACCTGAGATTTAATATACTGACCTAAATCAGTGCTGGATAAAGATGGACAATCACCTGCCATGTGATTTGTCGGCAGTGACCCTGATGACCCTCAGGCAGGTTTTCCGAGGCAGTTAATTGCATGGGAGGAGACTGCCCATATTTCTCCCATGTATCAGCTGGTGGATTTGAACTGTGTGTCTTTGGGATTGCAGCATGGCTTCTTGCCACTAGACCACCAGAGCTCCTGGAAACCCCATGGAGGGCTAGCTACAAATTGGTTCAGACTTGACAGCAATGAGTGTTTAAGTTGAGGTATAAATCCAAAGGAAGAAATTAGAATACTGTAAGTTTCAAATACAAACCTAAAAACCAAGTTGTATATCCTATATCATCACTATGGTAGTGGGCTTGGTTTTATTACTGACAAACTTCATTCATTTTCTATCACTCTTTAACATGTGTCAAGCTGAAAGTTAGAAAAGCTATACTTTCTTGAAAAGTTTTATCTATGACTATTGGGTTAAAATGCATCTGTTACACATCCCATTAAGCGATTACAAAGGATTCTTCCTACCTACATGCTTTTAGGTGCCACCGAGTATGACTGAAGAGTGACCTATGAATATGTCCTATCCTGTGCCATCCTCATCATTTCTGACAAATTTGAGTTCACTGCTGCAATCATCATGTCAATTCATCTTGGTGAGGGCGAGGGCCTTCGTCTCTTTCACTGACCCTCCATCCTTCTAAGCATGATGCCGCTTTACAAGGAATAGCTTCTCCTAACAACATGCTCAAAATATGAAAGATGTAGCTTTGCCATCCTTGCCTCCAAAGGAGAGCTCTGGCTGCACTTTTTAAAGACATGTTTTTGTTTTGGCAGTCCATGGGATAGTCAGGACTCTTCTCCATCACAACCAAAGCTCAAAGGCATCAATCCTTCTTCTGTCATTCTTTTTCACTGTCTATCTCACAGAAGTATAGCAAATGACTGAAAAGACCATATCCTTTTGCCCTCCATAGAGTTTAATTAACAATGTGTCATTTCACACCCAGTGTGTAATGTCTTAGTGTTTAAAAGAGCTAAACAATTTGAAATTACCTTGAGTGGTGAAGTTGAAGAGTGCCGGTGTGTCTCGCCCATTTGGTAGTTTGACATTTGGGTCCCGTAATTCATCAAAAAATGAATGAGCACAAGCTTCCAGTGGTGTCAGTCGGGCGGTTGGGGTATACTCCAGCAGACGGCTACATAGTGCAATTGCCTCTGGCGGAGTTCGGGGTCGGAAGACCTACAGTATTAAAAGAGAAAAAGGAAAAAAAAAAAAAGGAAAGAAAAAAACCACAATATTTTATTATAAGAATCTAAGCAAATAACCTTCTGAATATTGAGTCATTTCCCACCATGTGCAAAAACATCATTGCTTTTGGGAAAAGGATTCTTCTAGAACTGAAAGAGTTAACTACATAGGATTGGGTCACATGGAGTGAGCTGTTATTTAAAGACTTTATGAGGAAAGCAAAGAGGAAAAAAAATTCACAAATCAAAACGGGGGAAATGGTAAAAAATATAAATATGCCAACCAAAAAGCAATACAATCAAACAGCCATACAAAACAAGACAGAGAAAGGCTGAGTGCTTGGGAGGTAAACACAAATTAAATTGTTGGCAAGAATGCTGTCTAAATTAAGCAATCAATATTTTTTTTTAAAAAAAGCTATTAGGGCTAGGTTTATAAATGCTAATTTATATGGATTTTTTCCCCTCAAATAATAAGAGCATTTAGTTATGGAGAAAGATTTAGTATTATCTCAATAAGCTGAGCCTATTACTATTTAGGAAAATCCCTTAACACTAAGATTTTGACAGAATGTCTGACATTGTTTCTTAAATAGTTGTTACATTGAGAATGAGACGTGACCACTATCATTTACTCTAGATTTTAATCAGGGATATATTTTTCATTAAGACCCATTAAAATGCAAAAAAAAAAAAGTCAACTGAAGACTATAATGGCATAAATGCAGTTAAATGAGTCTGCTTACGGAAACAAAAGCTTTCTACACAACTATCTTAAAAACAAACTCCTAATAAATACAAGGGAACTCTGGTGGCCTAGTGGCAGGGGATTCAAATCTATCAGCTGTTCCAGGAGGAAGATGTGCAGTCTCCTCCCCTATGATTTACTGCCTCTGAAAACCCACTGGAGGGACAGCTATGGTTCAGTTCTGACTTGAAGGTGTACAATAACACAACAATCAATACATAAAACTATAAAAATATACTTTATACTAAATTATGGTCAGTTAAAAAATACAAAGAGAAGAAACAGAAATAAACATACATAAATGGACAGAAAACTAGACTAAAGAAGAATAGAAATATATACCCCTAATAAAAAGATCATTTAAATAAAGGGGAAAGAGAATGGTAGTGGATAAATATATAATGAAGGAAAAGTAGACCCACAAGTGAGGGAGAAACACTTGAATTGTGATAAGGACAGACGGAGGAGACTGGAAGGGTAAGAGTTTCTACCGAGTTATGTAGTAGCTAGTTATGCACTTTGGTTGAAAGTAGGAATTATAGTTAGACAGGACTCATTAGATTTTCAAGAGATTATTTTTAAGGGTACTTTCAACAGTGAAAATGGCATTTTTGCTTTTGTTTTTATACAAAAATTTATTATGGATATAGATATTTTCCATGGAAATTGAGTTGAGTAGGATCTTAGGAAGTTCTTAGAATCTTAAAGGTCTTAGACAATTTATTAAGGAAAACAGTCCTCTGATGTGTCAAAAGTTGTATTAGTTTTATTCTCTCTAGAGCTTTGACTTGCCTTACTCAAGGAAATCTTAAAGTTATTGAAGTTATGTTAGATTATCTACTGTTCTTGGTCATCCTATCCTCTTGCACTCAACATCCATAAGTCAGAATAAAAAAAATAAAGAAAAACTTAGAAAATGCTAAAATATTGTCAAAATAGGCCACAAAATATTTAATGTTTTTGTCATTTTTATTATCTCTGTAGTCACTTTGAATTAATTTGAAATATATGGATCTGATTTTGGTAGGCAGGCTAAACCCAAAATGCTTTGCACCAATAGTGGAGCATGTAAATCAAAATGAAAATAGAAACAACACTACCTGCTAATAAGAAATAATATGTACCAATATTTAAATGTAAAGTGCCAAGACAGTGGTATATTTAACTGATTAAATTTCTTATCAGTGAACATTTTGTGTTAAAACAAACTAGTCTTATAAATTTATTTCTTTTGTTAAAGAAATAAATCTATTTTGTGTGTGTCTTCCGGTTACCAGTGTTAATTTATGTTGGGACAAGGAAACATATTAGTCTATCTTGTTAAGAACTCCTAAAACTCCTGGAGTAAGAGAGATTAAAAAACTATGAAGAGAAGAATTTGTCCCAAAAGTTTATATAAAAATTGAGAGAAATCTGTCTTTTAAAAAGCACAGAAAACTAACACTGTTAGTTCAGACTCAAAGATTCGTAAAAGAAATAAATGCCTTGGATAAAAGTGACTCTCTGGATAACGCTAAGTGGAAAATCACAAGAGGTCAAAACCCAGTTTTCTCCTAGTTCAGATTTCTGATTATATTACTGATGTGGAAGTAAGTAACATCGAAAATTACAGGCCAAACCAGAAAAGAGCTACTTTGAATGATCTGTGGGTCTAAATGGAAAGAAATCAACAAATCATGAACTTTTGCTTTTAATAAAGAAGATTCTACTGCTGCTTCACTCTTTGCTTATTTAAACTGCTCAACCTTTGGCTCCAGGATCTTCAGCAACATTTATTAAGAATAAAGATTTTAGGGGAAAATGATCTGAAAACACTACAGTTAATAAACTCCAGTGTCAAGGAATTACTTAGGAGACTAACAATTTATACTATAAGCAAAATCTGTATCATAAAATGGATTAAATTAGATATTATAGCCTATAGTGATTTTACATTTTCACAATGAATAACTATTTAGCCTGTCAAAAAAAGGGTGTGTTTTTTTCCCCTTAATTTTATAGACCTGCCCTGAAATTTGGGGGGGAAAAAAAATTAAGTACATACCCGCACTCCTGAGGTGAAATGTCCTGTTCCTGACGAATCCTAAAGATGATAATGCAGTGAAATAATCCAAACAGGGGAAGTCAATCCAAAAGAGAATAGTCCAGCAAGGAAAAATATATCCAATGTTATAAGAAATCCACAGTGTGGGGGACATAAAAAAATGTTTATACAGTTAAAACTTTAACATCAGTCTCCACAGTAGCAAGTCCAAGTTTAAAAAATTACTTCACCACAGTGTATGCAAAAAAAATATTTTTGATTGTGCAATGGTGAGGCACAGTAAAGAAACATTTGAATTTTAGTTATTTCTGTTCCAATGCCAGTGCGTTTGTTAAAAAAATACAAAACCAAAAAAAGTTTAAATCAAAATGAAATCTAGAAGTAAAGTTCCCAAAGTAAAGTATTTGGTCCTTATGACCTGGATTCATTGTCCATATTCATATCTGGGAAAGGGGCATATTAGCCTGCTTTTAAAGATAGGAGTTTCCAATATGCTAATTTTGTACGTTAATGTGTTCCAGTGACACAGTATAAACATTTTTTTTCTTCACTAAATTATTAGTGATAAGAAGAAAGTAGTAATATTACTACAGATTTCAAGGTAAGTATTTTGAATTTGTGTGAGCTAAGAACAGATCAGGCTACCGCGGATTATTCTCCATTCTGGATTGACTTCCCTGCTAAAGATGCTTATTGGCTGACATTCTCATTTCTTTAGGATTCTTCAAGTAATTGACATATTACCTCAGGAGTGCGGGTATAAACTTATTTTTCTATTGTGGGCTTTGCCTCCTCATACCCTTGCACCCATTTCTTAGGAAAAAATAAAAAATAACATTCTTTCCTTTTTGTAATAACTCACTGAAAAAAAAATTCTATCTGAGCATTACAAATTCAACACAGTTCCATCTGCAAATATGACCAATTCTCCCACCAAAAGCTAAGCAAAATTATATACAATTAGCAATACAACTAAGGGATCGTCACAGGTACAGGTGATATGTAGAGTAATATACACCAACACCTAGGCACAACGGAGCCAAATATTCAAGAGAGGTTGTAGGGTCTATTGTGTCTAGGTATTGAAAACAAAACAAAACAAAAATGGCAGAACTCACCAGTAACTGTGAACTCCCTTGGCTATTCTAAGAGAATTTAACATTCTTTTAGGATAGTTTCCAGTGGGGGAATTAAACGTTTTACAAAAAGAAATAATCCGCGGATTACTTTTAGTCTGCAGACTAAAATTTAGTACGTGGATTAAAATCCAGCCCAGCCCATCAAAATGAAAATCTCTCATGAACAGAAACAGAACCAAGTGGACAAAAATAGAAAACCGACTAAAAGAACCAAGAGGCTAAAATAAGATTCAACTGGGCCAACTAATAATTAGTGCGCAGACTAAATATGGCTAGCCAAAAATGCAGCAAGGCCATGAAGATCCCCAAACACCCCTCTAAGAACTAAAAGTGAAAATAAGAAAAACAAAACAGAAGAGAAACAAACAAACAAAAAAAAAACCAACCAAAAAAAAAAATCAAAAAACAAAAGAAATTAACAAAAAAGGAAAAATTTAAAAGAACCAAAACACTGACATGAACTTTTAAAAGATATCCAAATACTACCTCACCTGTGCAGCAACTCATTTTCTTAAATTGGAACAAGTATCAATTCTCATCACAAATACTAGTCCATAAAATAAGCTAACACGGGGGAAAAAAAAGTAATTTTTTTTCCTTAAAGGAAAGTCTCTGTGGCATCGAATAAATGCAAAACAAGGCTTTAAACATAGAATTATTCAAAATAAAATACTTGGATAACTAAAAAAACGAGAGGCAATTTCCCCCTTACATGCCCTAGAATAGATGATAACCATAAAATTTCAATCTGTAATTATTATTACTAAATTACAAGTTCTTCAAACACAGCTATACATAAGCAATTACATATACTACAGTTCATGGTTAAGTTGCTTACTAAAGCACCAACTCTCAGAAATTCTATTTTATTAAACAGCCACCCAGAACAATACCATGTAAGAATTCTTAGTTTTCATGGCTATAGGTAATGGTAATTAATAGAACATAAAATGAGTGCTGTCCAGGTTCAAATAGACACGTCTACCCTAGTTTTCTTATGATAGATGTTTCATATTGCCATACTGCTCTCTGGTTATTCACAAAACACAAGCACTCAGTGTTTAAAATTGATAAGCCAAAAAGAATCCTAAAGAGCTATCCTAATATTGGCTCTTAAATAATTACTGATCATCTAAATACGAAATTAAAAGATACACCACCACAGATTGGATGAATAGTTAATTATGCTGTAGTAGTTAAGAACATAAGTCTATGTAGGTCCTCATATGTACTACATAATTCAGTAAGTGAAGTAAACATGCTTCATACACTTAAGGAAAGATATTACCGCCCTATTTATTTTTCAACACTCCTACTAGGAGGTATTTTATTTTGGTCTAATGTATGAACATACATAGTAATGTAATCCACCTTAAAAAATACAAAAATTGTCACTGGAAGCTACAAAATATCAACTTTCTCGAAGTCTGCATGCCAAGTAAAAAAAAATCCTTTCCTCTGCCATGGAAAATCAAGCATTTAATACATTTCAGATGCATTACCTATAAAGCTTGTTCGAGTTTTTCTGACCTCTACTACACAACAGAAACCTTCCAAATGTAAAGAGAGCAGAATTTAACAGGCAATATAATTTTCCACTTTAGCATCATTCATTAATGAAAGCTTATTACAGACCTAAACAGATGTACAATTTACCACAAGTCCATGTAGCAAATTTAATTTTTCCCTGTTCACAAAATAGTTCTTGCAATAAAGCTGACTCTCCTAGGAGTACAGGAATATCCTCTGTTCAATTATATCTCCATCGTGAAGATCATTTTAGTAGGTTATAATTCCTAACCCTCAGGACACCAACCTATTCTGTTAACTCTTTCTACCACCTAAAAGGAGGCTTTCTTTCCTCCATCATTCTTGCTGGACATCTGCTTGGTAACATCTTCAGCATTTGGAACACCTTCAGATACATAAGGCACACAATCCGTTATATGGTACTTTGTGTTACTCAGTACTTGCTTCCATTTACTTGTAAGCTTTTCAAGGACAAACACTACGTACTTGACAGTTTTTATGGTACTCAGCACAGCACTGTTACAAAGGAGACATAATGATGATTAAAAACATATATTGCCCTCTTATATCCCACCCTACTTGATTCTCCAGTCCTCATGGGTCATATTAAAACTTATCTTAGCATCTTTAATTTTTAAAATATTCTTTCTCTCACCTATGGACTATAGTAGTGGTTGCTAGTTGCCATCAAATAAACTATTACTAATGTTGACTCGTGTGCAGAAGCATTATCACTAGCCGTTCTTCTGTGGTGCCTTCTGAAGGATTTGAACTACTAAAATTTTTTTTTTGGCTAGTGTTTAATTGTATAATATGTATCCTATCCAGTGGGAAAAAATAATTGTGAGTTTAACTGGTATACACAGAAAAAAGTGGAAAGTCTACTCACATAAGAAAATGGGTATTAGGAAACTAGAAGTGATTATTCCATTACTATTAAAGAGGTAGGGAGTTCTATTGGCTTAGTGGTAAGGAGTTGCACAGTGAACCCAAGGCACGTGGTTTGAAACCAAGAGCTGCTCTGTGGGTGGAAAGATCGGCAATCTCCACCCCTGTGATTTACTACCTCTGAAAATCCACTGAAGAGTTAGCTATGAGTTGATTTTGACTCAATGCTATATAACAACAACAATAAGATGTACATAAAAACTTCAGTACACAACACAGTACATGTGTATGTATATAAGACAAATGAAAACAGAATGGTAGCATGTTCAAGGCAGAGGGGTAGAGCAATAACATAAAAATGGATTTAGTATAAGCAACAGAAAAACAGGCAAAGGTAAGAACCAACAGAAATCCCAAAAAACATCTTATGCTTTATGGAACACAATGCTGTTGTTGTTGTGTGCCGTCGAGTCGCTTGCGACTCACAGCGACGCTATGTACAACAGCCCTAAACCCTGCTTTATCCTGTGCCAGTCACACTGCCTCTGACACCCCCATCCCGATTATCCCAGTCACTGAATCAATCCACCTCACAGAGGGCCTTCCCCTCCTGCGCTGTCCCTCTACCCTCCTCAACATGGTGTCTTTCTCCAAGGACTGGTCCTCCTTACAACATGCCCAAAGTATGTTGGACGGAGCCTCAGAATCCTTGCCTCCAAGGAGCGACCCGGTTTAACCCTTTCCAGGATGAATCTGTTTGTTTTCCTAGCAGTC
>NW_006399782.1:11970393-11984938 GCF_000299155.1 Elephantulus edwardii | reverse complement strand
TTTGGAATCTTCTGTTCAGCTCTTTAGTATCTTGAATTCTTCCTTGTGCTTTGTTTGGCTCCTCTGCGCTCTGCTCTTCAGAGTTTCTTCTGACATCCACTTTCGTCTTTTTTTCCTCTTCTGTCTTTGTAATGACCGTTTGCACTCTTCCTCAATGATACATTTGACATCCTCCTACAACTCATTAGGCCTTCGCTCACTGGTGTTCAAGGCCTCACACCTGTTCCTAAGATGGTACTGAAATTCTGGTGGGATGAACTCAAAGTCCTATTTTGGTTCCCGTGGATTCGGTTTAATTTTCCTCAGCTTCAGCATGAACTTGCATATGAGTAGCTGGTGGTCTGTTTCACAATCAGCTCCTGGCCTTGTTTTCACAGCTGATACTGAGATGCTCCAGCGTGGTTTTTTTTTATTTTTGTGTGAGTGTACCGTCAAATCAGCTCTGACTGGTACAGGAGGAGATTATTCCTCCTTTTCCCGGCAGAGCATCTGGTGGATTCGAACCGTGTGCCTCTGGGATTGTAGTTGCAGCTCCTTCTCACTAGGCCACCAGAGCTCCCCGTCCAGCGGGTTTTTTCCCCTCAGATGTAATCGATCTGATTCCTATGCATACCATCACATAGGTGGTAAAAAAAAAAAATAGAACCTTTAAAGAGTTAGAAATGTTTGACAATAATTTTTATTGTGTTTCCTTTAGGTTCTTCTAGGTGACTTTTTTTTGGTAGGTAACCTGCTAAGCCACATAGCTGAAAACAGGTAGATAAAGCAAATTGTGAAAAATCTTCCATCAAAACACCAAGAGATGATGAAAAAGTACTGTAAGGAGGTTTTTGTTGTCTTATGGTTTTAAGTATAGAGAATAAGATAATTTTTTCAATCTTACTGATTCCTTTCAAAGCTGAAATTACTTTGCTGCTGTTACATGCTGTCGAGTTGATTAAGACACATCACAACTCTATGAAGAAAATATCTGAACCTTGTTCTACATTGTATCATCCTCACTACTTCAGACATACTTAAGTCCATCTGTAGCATTTACAATGTCAATTCATCTGGCTGAGGGTCTCCCACTCTTTCCTTGATCCTCTGCAACTTTCTAAGACTGTTAACCCTTTGGGACAGGAAATTTTTGCCATCATTACCTTCAAAAGAAGCACACTGGCTATACTTTATCCAAGACATATCTGTTCTTTTGGTAATCCTGAAGACAGTCAGTCCTCATGTCCAACACCAAAACTCAAAGGCATCAATTCTTCATCTGTCATTCTTATTTACGGTTCAGCTCTCAGATGTATTAGCAAGTGACTGGAAAGACCACAGCTTGAATGAAATACAGATTAGTCCTTAAACTGACATTATTGCTTTTCAGTAATTTAAAGAGGTTCCTGATTGCAGACTTTCCTAATGCAATACCTCTCCTTACTACTGGTACCAAGTATATTAACTGTGGATCTAAGAAAGAGGAAACCATTTGACAGCTTCAATCTTTTCTCCATTTATAATACTATTGCCTATATGTCCCTTGCTGAGAATTTTGTCTTAACATTGAGATGCAGTCCATATTGAAGGCTGTAATCTTTGATCTTCTGTAGCAAGCGTTTCTGGTCCTCTTCACTTTCAGCAAGATAAGCTGAGTTACTTGAATAATTCAAAGTTGTTGATGAATCTTCCTCCGATACTAATGCCACATTCTTCTTCAGAGTAGAGCTTCTCAAATGATTTGCTCAGCATACAAAATGTATGGGAATGGAGAAAAGATCCAATCCTGATCAACACCTTTCCATTTTTAAACCCTTGCTCTGTTCACAAAAACAGCCTCTTGATCTAAGTATTGGTTTCACATGAGAACTATTGTTATAGGATTCCCAGTCTTCTCAATGTTAGACATAATTTGTTATGATTCATATGGTCAAATGCTTTTGTATATTCAATAAAGTAGAAACAGATATTCTTCAGGTATTCTCTGCTTTTGGCCATCTGACCCAGCAATGATATGCCTGGTGTCACAGAAACTTCTAAGCTCAACCTAAACATCTGGCAGTTCTCTAAAAAAGTATTGTTATAGCCATTTTTGGATGCTCTTCAGCAATATTTTGCTTGCAAAAATATTAATGATATTGTTCGCTAATTTCCATATTCCATTGGAATATTCTTTCTTGGGAATGTGGCCAAATATGGATCTCTTCCAGACAATTAGGTAAATTTCCTGGCACAGAATGGGAAGAGTATTTACGGCTGTATTTGTTATTTGAAACAGATACCAACTGGTATCCCATCAAAACCTGGGCTTTTCTAATTTGTGAGTGCCTTCAGTGCAGCTTGAACTAATATTTCAGTGTTGGTCAAATTATTTTGGTACTGTGACTGTATATTCCATCTTCTTTTAATGCTTTCTAGATTGTTCAAAAATTTAAAACTCAGTTTTGTGGATACTGGTTAGAGCTAGCAGAGAAAATAATATTCATTTTTGAAGTATGTGAACAGTATTCTAAGAAATTAAGTATATATTGGTTGATTTTATTATTTTTCTCCCATAAAGAGGCTGATGGAATAGAACCATGTGCCCTTCATTTGGCAATGTAGCTCCTTGCCACTCATCCACAAAAACTCTATATGCCCCATGCAGCTAACAAATGAAATACTCTAATTCAACTGTACAAGATCAAGGGCTTTGAAATGATCTAATCTACTTTCTTTCATTAACACTTATATCAGAAATGGTGCTCATGACTTGAAGAATGTATAGAAATATGCTACCCAATTTACCTAATCAGTCCTTGCTACTGGACCAACAGGCAAGCAACATCATTATAGACAGAGAAAAGATTAAAAGTGTCAACGACTTTATCGTACTTGGATCCACCATCAATACACTTGGCACCAACTGTCAGGTGATCAGGAAATCTCACTGGTAAACTCTGTGATTAGGGACTTCTGAAAATCATTGAGGTGCAATGATGTAATTTTGAGGACTAATGTGTGCCTGATTCAGGCCATGGTCTTTTCAGTCATTTGCTATGCATCTGAGAGCTAGACAATGAACAGGATGACCAAAGAGGAACTAATGCCTTTGTGTTGCTGGAGAAGAGCACCGACTATCTCAAGGACTGTCAAAAGAACAAACCAGGGTTCTCCTTGGAGGCAAAGATGATAAAGCTTCATCTCACATGCTTTGGGCATGTTGCTAGGAGGAGCATTTTCCTTGATCTCATACTTGGAAAGGTGGAGGGAAGGTAAAAGAGAGGAAGACCCTCAACCACAGGGACTGACAGAGTGACTGCAGCTACGGACTTGAGTGTGTCAAGAGATTATGAGGACAGCATAAGATGGGACAGGGTTCAGATATTTGTTCAGAGGGTCGCTAAGAGTTGTATTCAACTATATAGGTTGTATACAACCTAGTAACAAATCATACAGAAAGAGACTGCCCATCTTTATGCCCTATAGAGCAGCTGGTGAATTCAAACCACGTAACTTGATGGTGCCTAACAACAATAACAACTACTACTACTACTGACTTGACTTCTGTAAAATTTTTTTTTTAAAACTCTGTAATATTTATTACTAGGATTGGCTAACATATATTTCTAGAACATCCCCTCTCCCCCTACAATAGGCTGACAGTTTCAAGTATTCAAAAGTTGAGGGGGAAACAAATCTTCAACTATCTAATAATCTACCCTAAGTAAACAGTAAAAAATTTTAATTCTATGCCTAATTTATGCATTTAAGGTTAGAAGAAGCTGGGGAATTTGGAAAAAAAGCATAGCGTCAAGCCACTAGATGCTTTAGGGAAGGTATCAGGCTAAGAATGAAATCTCTTGCTTTTTTTGTTCTTTTTCTGGAAAAGAATGGTATAGAGTATTAGAAATAGAGTGTGTCATTTATTATCAGAGCACATCTAAGAATGAAGGAATCATGCAATCAAGAATGATTATCTAGGTTACAGGATCATGTTGTCAAACTTCCATAAAGTCACAGAATTAAGAAAGTTAACTTTGACAATGGAAGGACGGGTCAAAGGGCATGAAGCTGAAGGAGGGAAATTGTTAGGAGGTAGGAGGTTGTTTTCAGAATTCATACAGATACCTAACAACGACCTCACCTACGGTTAGGTCAGTGGGGATGAAGAGAAAAGATCAGAGAATTACCTCGGTAGTAGCAACTTCCTATATATTCAGAGCTAAAAGAAAACAATCTTTTAAACATATAACTTAACAATATTTTCAAAAGAACTACAGCAGATAATTTCCAGGTATCTTACAAAACTTAAAAAAAAAAAAAAAAAACACATAACAAACCAAAAAACAAACCCCAAAAACCCTGAGGCACAAAGAGGAGGAACAGAGCTTAAAAGAGATTTCTCTCTTCACACCTCAAAGCTTGTCACTTTCACATCAAACTTTCACTTATTAAATAGAAATTTCCTCTTCATCCAGAAATCTTCATTTACTGTTGACTTTTCCATCACTTCTTTTGTTTGTTTTTTTTTTAACTAGTTTTTATTCATCATTGCAGAGGTCTATATTCCCCACTATCTGGCTTCACAAAAAATAAACTCCTCTTTCAAACATTAACATAGTTTACATGGAGCTGTGATGTTAAACAAAAACTGTTGCTGTTGTTTGGTGTCCTCAAGTTGAGTGTGACTGATAGTGACTCTGAAACTAGCCAACCTGAACCTTCTCCTATCTTGTGCCATCCTCATTACCTCAAACACACTCAAGCCCATTGCTGAAGTCACCATGTCAATCCATCTCATGTGGGTCCTCTTTTCCTTCGATGACCTTCCAACTTTCCAGGAACAGCTTCGTCTAACTACTTGTGCAACGTAAGAACGAAGCACCTTTACCACCCTTGCCTCCAAGAAGCACTCTGGTTGCACTTTCTCTAAAATATATCTATTTGTTCTTTTGATAGCCAATGGGATATTCAGTACTCTTCTCCAGAACAACTCAAAAGCATCAATTCTTTGTCATCCTTATTACTGTCCAGCTCTCTTATGAGTAACAGGTGACTGAGAAGACCTGGCCTGAATACCTCAGTCTTCAAACTGACATCACTGCTCTTCAGCATTTTTAAAAGGTCCTGACAGCATACCTGCCCAAAGCAATACGTCTCCTGATTTCTTGACCGCTGGTACCAAGTATGGTGACTGTTGATCCAAGGAAGATGAAATCATTAACATCGTCAATCCTTTCTCCATCTTTCATAATGTTGACTACTGGTCCAGTGATGAGGCTCTTTGTTTTCTTGATGTTGAGATGTAATGAGATGTAATCCCATACCAATGGTTACAGTGGTTGTCTCCTGCATCAAGCATTTCATATCTTCCTCACTTTCAGCAAGCAAAGTTATATCATCTGCATAATGCAGGTTGTAGATTGGTCTTTCTCCAGTCCTGATGCTACATTCATTTGCACAGAGTCTGGCACTATGAACATTCTGCTCAGTATACACACTGAACAAATGTAGAGAAAAGATACAACTCTTACACATATTTTTCCTGATTTGAAACCATGCAGTGTTCCCTGGCTCAGTCTGGATGACAGCGTCTTGGTCTAGGTATAGATTTCATATTAGTACAATTAGTGTACTTGGATTTCCATTCTTCTCAATGTTAGGCATAATTTGTTATGATCTACACAGTCAAATGCCTTTGTATAATAAAACACAAATAGACAGTCTTCAGGTATTATCTGCTTTCAGTGAGGATCCAATGAATAATAAAAATGATACCCCTGGTGTCACATACTCTCAGCTGATTTGAATGCACCAAAGGAGAAAGATGGGCAATCTTTTCCTACTGGATTTATAACCTTGGCAATCCAAAGGAGGATCAGCTTTAAATGGGTTCCTACTCAACAGCAGTAAGTGAGCAAGATTTGCTAACTAAAATATACATGCTTAATCAGTGAATTTGGCTGCTTTAGATAGAATAGTCAAGGGCAACTTACTAAATTTTTTAATCCACAATATTCCTTTTATTTTCCACACTCAGATCATCTTTATCTTTCTGTTCTTTTACTATCTGTCCTACAGATTTGTATTCTCTCACCTCAGTGATCTGTTTTTAGGTACTGTCAGCTGACCCTTCAGTGGGATTCCAGAAGCTGCACATTGCACGGGAGGAGACTGCTCATATGCCTCTCCTGAGGAGCCACTAGCTGGAAGATCCCAACTGCTTGAATCTGGTCAACAGAGCAACTCCTTGTTACTCAGCCACCAGAGCTCCCTCAAGTGATCTTATGGGAGACATTTTCTCCCTTGATCATTATTTCTGTTCTTCGTAACTCCAGTACTAAACTCTAGGCATACTGCTGTACTACACTGTAGCCAAGAAACCACTCTCCATATGCCTGATGTTTGATTAAATGGGATAAAAAATGGGAGGCTAACAGAAAATAATAATAATAATAATTGACAGAACAAGGCTGCTCTATCTCAATATGCCTGTTCATCTATATTCCAAGGGCAAGAAGCAATTCCTTCTCAGAGAACTTGGAGCAGTTTTATTCTGTCACATGGGTTGCTGTGAGTTGAAATCAATTTAATGGACCCAACAACCATATATATATATATAAAATTATTCTTATGATAGTTTAACATGAGAATATTTCTCAGATGGGTGTCTTCTAGGAATTTTTAATTTTGCATTTTTATAATAACCACTAAAATTAATAAGCATATTCTGTGTAACATTAAGAATCGTATGTATGAGAAGGACTGTCTGAAAAAACTGTGGTTAAGCTATAAATAGTCATATTTTAAGTGTTATATATGTTTCCCTTTGATCTTTGAATATCTATGATTTTTCAAGTAAATATATATAATTTAAAAAGAAAAAAGAAAAATAAGCATATTCTGGATTAATCTAGATGGTAAGATGTGCAATGAGACTTCTTTTTTTTTTTTTTTGCAATGAGACTTCGATGGCTGAATTTACTTTTGTGTTTACAACTTATCACCACCCCAGTTGTGCACACTAATGAGAAATTAATATAAATGAAAATCAAGTAAGTCCATGTACACTATACAAAAGTTTCCACAAACAAAACAGCTTAAGAATTGAGGAGCTATTCTACACATTGTTTAGAAATAGAAATAAAACAAATGAAAGCGCTTTACATAAATTCTATAAATCACTAACATTTAGAAGGTAATAATGCAAGATAGGGAAATCTCAAAGGGTAAAGGGAAGAATAACACATAGGAATTCATGATAGTTATTCTCTTGGCTGCATTTTCACTGTAATCAACCATTCCTCACATTTAATTCTGGTTAATGTGTGCATTAGATACAATCCAAGGGGGTAAACATTACATGACAAACACATATTGGGAGCACATTTTAAAAAAAAAACAAAAAAAAGTTTTAAAATGAGGATATGGATTATTAAATAGGATTTCATGACCTCAATTTCTATATATTTGTGATAAGCGAAATACAAAAGATAGTTAGTATGTACTGAATGCCTAGAATCCTCCCCAAATTTTCCTTTCCCTTAAAATAAAAGGTTATTGAAGAAAAAAACCCCAAAAAAACAGAACAACAAAATAAATCATTCACACACCTCATCTAAATAAACTACTACTAGTATTTGTAGTATTTTTCTGTATATGAGAACCTTAGGAGGTCCATTTATGTACTTAGATACTAATCAAAACGTCAGAGGATCAAGTATGCCACAAAAGAAAGATCTAGTGATTTATTTCTGAAAGAAAACACCACTGAAAGCTCTATAAAGCACAGTTGACATACAGTTACAAGAATTCAACAGCAATCCCAGTTTCTGAGATATCCTTAAACACATACTTCTGCTTATTTTTATAATAAAATTGGTTGAAAAAATAGTACACTGCAAATCATATATTAAAAATATTTTCATGTAATTTAAATTTATTGGAACTTATTAGTCTAATATAGTATATAAAGCTAAGTGACTTTGAATTTAATGAAAACAAATTGTAACTGAGCCACTAAATCCAAATAGGTCACCCAAGATTCCATGGAGTTCTGATGCCTTAATAGTAAGGAGTTAGAATGCCTAACAGACATTGCACCAAAAACAATTAGCTGACAAAGAAGAATTTAATCAAACAATATACGACCAAGAGGCAATTATGATGAAGGAGGAAGTTCAAGCTGCGTTGAAGAAATTGGGAAGAGAGATCCCAAGAATTGATGAAACACTAATTAATGTATTTCAGTAAATGGATGCTGTCCTGGATGTGCTAAGTTATGCCAAGAAATATGGAGGACAGCTACCTGGCCAGCTGCCTGGAAGAGATCCTTATTTATTCCCATTTCAAAAGTGAGTGATCTGACCATGCAGAAATTATTGAGCAGTATCACTAATATCACACACAAGCAAAATCTTAAAAATTATGCAAAAACAAATGGAACAATACATCAACAGAGAACTACCAGAAACACAAGCTGGGTTTGGAAAAGGCTGTGGCACCAGGAATATCACTGTCAATATCAGATGGATCTTGGCTGAAAGTAGTATCAGAGGAATGACTATCTGTGTTTCATTAATTATGCAAAGGCATTTTGACTTTGTGGATCACAGCAAAGTGTGGCTACAAATTGTGAAGAATGGGAATTACAGAACATTTGATTGTGTTCATGCGAAACTTATACTTGGACCAGGAGGTAGTAAGGAAATACTGCATAGTTCCAAATTAGGAAAGGGTGTCACAGATGTGTCCTGTCTCCATACCTTTTCAATCTATTACTCAGGAGCCTGGACTTTATGAGGAGGAATGTGGCATCAGAATAGGAAGACTCATCAACTTGCATTATGCAACCTTGCTTGCCCAAACTGAGGAGAACCTGAAGCATCTGCTGCACAGGGTCAAGGACTGAAGTCTTCAATATGGATTGAACAGCAACATCATTACAACAGATTCTCAACACTGGGCAAACTGGCAGTACCATGACAGATGGAGAAGGGATTAAGATTGTTAATAATTTCAGCTTGCTTAGATCCACAATCAATACTCTTGAAATCAGCAGCCAGGAAATCAAAAGACAAACTGGATTAGGAAAGTCGGTTGTCAGGGACCTCTCCAGAGTGCTGAAGTACAAAGCTGTCAGTTTAGAGACTAAAGTGAGCCTAATCCAAACTATGGTCTTCACAATTATTGGCTATGCATCAGAGCTGGACAATGAATAAGGATACCTGACAAAAGATGAACTGATGCTTTGAGTTGTGGTACTCAGGAAGAGTACTGAACATACCATGGAGACTGTCAAGAAAACAAACAAGTCTGTCCTAGAGAGGGTGAAACAAAGTTCCTCTCTGGAAGCAAGGATTTTGGCCACATTGCCAGAAAGTACCATTCTTTGGAGAAGGACATCATGCTTGGAAGAGTGGAGGGACAAAGCAGAAGAGGAAGACCCTGGATGAGATGTACTGACATAGTGACTGGGGTACTAGGAGCAGGTATGTCAGAAACAATGAGACTGGCTCAGGATAGAGTTGGGTTGAGAGCTATTGTACACAGAATCACTATGACTTGATGACACATAACAACAACGAGACCTTTTATTCTAAACGTAAGGCCAGTAAGAGGATTAATTAGTAACAAGAATATCATCCTCTGTCATAAACACTGGCAGTGAGACAGTGAAAATTTGAAAGTAAATGGAATCGTAACACTGTTTTACCTATTGAAACTAGCTGCCATCAAATGGATTCTGACTTATGGTGACCCCATGTATATCTGGGAATTAAGAGTACGACTGTGCTCCACAGGGCTTTCAATGGTTGATTTTCCAAAAGTAGATTTTCTGAACTTTCTTCTGACATGTTTCTGAGTGATGCAACATTTAATCTTTCAGTCACTAATATGCTAATCAATTACACCACTTAGAACTCTCTTTCATCCACAACCTTAAATTATTTACATATAGAAAATCTCCAAATGAAGTACATACTAAAAAGCTGATCATTTCCAATGTCTCCTCCCCCCAAAATAGTCATGAGATGCTGAGTTTGTCAAACTGGGAGTGTGAGGGAGGAGCATGAAGTTGGGGTGAAAGGAAAGGTATCGAAAAACAAAAGAAATGCTAAATGTTTAATAACCACTTTATCACAAGCCACCTATACAATCTTCTATAACTCCCTTAGTATCTGTGGCCCACGTTTCTAAACCTGCAAAATGAAGTGGTTAGATTCACTTATAAACCCTATCATATCTTCTTTAACTAAAAAGAATTTCAATTAAGTATCAAAGCAAATAAATACATAAGTAAAAGTCTCCTGTTACATTAGTGCTTGTGCTCTTTAGATTTGGTGCCATCATGGTATTGTAATTAAGCTCTTCCAATACTAGTGATATCCTGTTAAAATAACAATGGTTTTCAATGTATATTCCTGACAAGACCACATTTGACTTTTACTTCTCTCAAAGGACTAATGGCAAGGAAAGCAAGAAAAGGAAAACACAAAACTATAAAAGGTCTATATTCTAAGAGTTAAAGAATAAAAAAGATATGCTTTAATAAAATGCCTAATATTAGATTAAGCTGAACTAATTTTATTAACAAAAGTTTTTATTCTATACATTTCCAAAATTTATCTATAAAATCTTGCCCCTCTTTATAGCCTAATGATATGCCTTAGCCTAATAACTAAAAAGCCAGCTAGAAAATGTAAACAAGAAATCAACAGGGACAATCAAATTGCTGAAGTACAATAGCTCAACTACCTTTACATACACAACTATACTGTACTTTGTACTCAGGTGCTATCTAGACTCAAAACAATTTAAGAGCAATGAGAGATGCAAATTCCAACAACTATTGGTTAATATACTCAAAAGAAAAGAAAGACAAATTTATTTTGACTCACCTTTGTCCAAGGATGTGCCTTAATTTGAGGGAATTTGAATTCTGTGTAATTTGGATTCATTTCTCTAATTTGCTCCCTTGTTGGTGTTCCCAGGACCTAGATAACAAAAGAAAGCATTGTCACATTTTTCCAGATTTTTATAAAACTAGTCTTTATGGTTACATAATTTACAGACAATGGTTTAAATGACAGCAACATTTCAACGTTTTATAAATACATTATACATGTCCATTAACTGGTAAATACATAAACAAAACTGTGAGGTATCTACAACAAAATACTACTCAGTTGTTGTTATGTGCCATCAAGTTGACTACAAATTATAGTGACTCAGTGAACGTATAAACAACAAATTAGAACCCTGTCCTATTGTGCGCCATGTGGAGCTAGAACTTTGAAAATGGCCTTTCTATCCATACTTTCTCTCCATACAGAAGGAGAGTTGATGCCTTTGAGCTGTGGTGCTGGAGAAGAGTACTGAATGTACCATGGACTGCCAGGAAAACAAACAGATTCATCCTAGAGAGGATTAAACCAAGCTACTCCTTGGAGGTAAGGATTCTGGGGCTTCGTCTGACATACTCTGGACATGTTGCCAGGAGGGACAGGTCCTTGGAGAGGGACATCATGCTTGGGAGGGTGGAGGGATGGCGCAGGAGGGGAAGACCCTCTATGAGATGGATTGATTCGGTGACTGGGGTAATCGGGATGGGTGTGTCAGAGGCAGTGCGTTTGGCGCAGGATAGAGCAGGGTTTAGGGCTGTTGTGCATAGGGTCGCTATGAGTCGCAAACAACTCGACGGCACATAACAACAACAACAATCCATACTATTAGACCCTTTTTTAGGGCATGGTCCTGCAAATCAACAACAGCTGTAGGATTAATAGAAGAGAGAGTACTTTACACACTGTGAAGAGACTGTGGCAAAGTATAGCCTGACAGAACCCTGGAGATGGAGCCAAAGTTAAAGGTTTTGCTTCTGGAAGACTGAATGAAAAGCTGACTTATGGCTCATATGAGACAAAGCTTGCTGGACGACTGAGGAAACCACAGATTTTTATGTGATGTTCAACTGAATCTAGATTCACTTTTTGACTGAGAAGCTGTCTGAACTTAACTGAGGAATTGTGTCTTGCTGTTAGTCTGTCTTAGGGATGCTGTTCACTAAACCTGGACTTTCACTATGTGATATCATTTGTTTCCCCCACCCTCCAACTTCTTTCTCTAATAAACCCTACAACTGTGCATAAGGTCTGTGAGATAATTTGGAATGAACACTGGACACAATGATTCACAGAAATAGGAGCAGGAGCATTGAGGGGTGGCATGTCTGATCATTTAGCTATTAGTCTGGTACTATGAATATTACTATGGATTGAAGCTCACAATCAAGAAAACAAAGATTCTCACCATTGGGCAGTACCATGATGGAGAAGAGACTGAGACTGTTAATAATTTCCGTTCGCCTGGTTCCACAATCAACACTCTTGACACCAGTAATCAGGAAATAAAAAAATAAACTGCCTTAGGAAATTTGCTGTCAGGGACCTCTCCAGAGTGCTGAAGACCACCAACCAAAGTCAGTCTAGAGACTAAGCAGTGCCTGATCTAGGCCATGGCCTTTACAATTACTTTCTCTGCCTCATAATGACCATGGATGATAAAAGAAGAATCAATACCTTTGAGTTGTAGACCTGGAGAAAAGTACTGAACACACCATGGACTGTCATGAGAATAAACAGGTCTGTCCTGGAGAGAGTGAAACCAAAGTAAGGATTTTGAAGCTCTGTCTGGGCATGCTGCCTGGAGGGGCGAGTCCTTGAAGAAGGGCATCATGCTTGCAAAGGTGGAAGGACAATGGAGGAGAGGAAGACCCTCGACAAGATGGACCGATACAATAACTGGGATAATAAAGGTGTGATGGAGGAGTGAGATTGGCTCAGGATAGGGCAGGGTTCCGAGCTATTGTACATAGGGTGGTTATGAGATGCAAGTGATTCAATGGCAAATAACAACAACAAAAGTTATTATTGATGGCAATAGTTCCACTACATTTAGCAGTTATAAATTCAACTCGGCCACCTCCGCATTGTATCTGCTCCTTATACAGCCATGGTCACCATCTCTGATATATCTGAGCCCACTGCTACTGTCACTTTGTCAATCCACCTCTGAGTGCCTTCCTCTCTTTCGCCAACATTTCCCCTTTCTAAGCATGATGCAATTTTCCCAAGACTACTCCCTGCAACCAACACCCCCAAAGTATGTGAAGCAAAGTTTCATCATCCTGGCCACCAGTAAGCACTCTAGTTGCACTTTTCCTAAGACCTATTTGTTTATTCTTTGGGCTGGCCATGGGATTTTTATTACTCTTCTCCAATACCACAATTAGATGGCATTGATTCTTCTTCTGTCATACTTAAGTCTTTTGTCCAACTTGCTGAAGATTACACAAAAATGGCTATAAACAGTACATTTGACACAGAAGTGCCAGAAATTCAAGCTGGATTTCAAAGAGGCTATGGCATGAGGGTTATCAATGCTGATGTCAGATGAATCTTGACTGAAAACAGAGTACACCAGAAGGATGTCAATCTGTGTTGTATTGAATATACAAAGGCATTTTACTGCATGGATCACAATAAATTATGGCTAACATTTTTTTATTACTTTTGCTGATGAATTCTCTTGGCTAGGATTTTGGGCCAGAATTTTTGCTTTTATATTCATGCATAATATTTGGCTATAAATATTTTTTTTTTAAAGTTTTGTCTTTAGATAAAATGGGTATACTGGCTTCATAGAATTGAGGAGTATTCTTTTTCTACATTCTGAAACCATTTGAGTAGGATGAATGTAAGCTCTTCTCTGAATGTTTGGTAGATTTCTCCAGTCAAGCCATCTGTGCTGGGCAGGACTTTGTTATTAGGAGTATTTTTATGACGCATTCGGTCCCCCTCCTCCCTTTTTAAAATGAGCTCAAATTTTCTGTTTTAATTTGTGGTGTTGTAATGTGCTATCGAATCACCTGTGACTCATAGTGACCCTTGTACGTTAGCTCTGAAACGTGCCCTATCCTGTGTCAATCTCATCATCTCCAACATACCTAATCCCACTTCTCCAGTCACTGAGACAATCCATCTCATCCTGGGTCTTCCTGCCCTGTGTTATTTACAACTTTTCCATTTCCTCTGTTGCTGTTAAGTACCACTGTGTGGAGTACCACTCACAGCAATTCTATGAACAACTGACCTGAACCCTGTTCCTATCCTATGCCATCCTCTGCCATCTTCACTATCTCTGGCAGTCAAACCTATTGCTGCCATCACTGTGTCATAATCCACCTTACCAAGGGTCTTCCTCTACTTTGCTGACCCTCCACTTTTCCAAGTATCATGTCCCTTTTCAAGGAATAGCCTCTCCTAACAACATACCTCAAGTATGTTATACAAAGCTTTACCATCCTTGCCTCCAAGGAGGACTTTGTTTGCACTTTTCTTTTTTTACTTTTATATAAATTTTATATTATATGAAAACCCTTGTTCAGGAATTGAAGGAATTACAGATATATAAGTTAGGATTTCTCTTGTGGCACATCCTAGAAAATGAGCTGTTCCCTGCAAGACAGGAGACAGCAAGGGGCCCCCTCTACAGAGGGAATGTTACTTCCTGAGCTAGAGTT
>NW_006399782.1:11962185-11970208 GCF_000299155.1 Elephantulus edwardii | reverse complement strand
GTTTATTTTTCATTTCAATGAACATCTACAGAGATTTTGGGATTCCATTCATTCATTGTTGCACCCTTCTCCCCGCACAAACCCCTCCCCCCCCTTTTGCTCCTCTCCTTGAAAAGCAAAAGAAAAACTCCCTCATTGGTACACTTTTCTAAGACATATCAGTTTGTTCTTTTGGCAGTCTATGAATAGCATTCAGTACTGTTCTCTAACACAAATCAAAGGCATCAATTTGTCTTCTGTTCTCCTTACTAACTAACTGTCCAGCTCTCTGATGAATAGTGAGTGACTTTTGAAAAGACCATGGCCTAAATCAGGTGAACCTTAGTCTTTAAACTGACATCACTGCTCCTCAGTACTTTGGAAAGGTCATTGACAGCAGTTTCCCACTACAACACATCTTTCTATTTGACAGCTAGGGCCAAAAACGCTTATTATGGATTCCAATAACACAAAATTGCCAATTTAAAACTACTCTCCATCTATCATGTTGCCTATCGAAGTGGTGGTGAAGATTTAATCTTCGGAAAGCATTTCACGTCCTCCTCATTTTCAACAAGCAAGGTTGAGTTATCTGCACACTGCAGGCTGATGATGAGACTTCCTCCCATTCTGAGGCCATATTACAGAGTCTAGCTTCTTGAATGATTTGGTCAGTGTAAGACTGAAAAGTTATGGAGAAAGGACACAACCCTGACACATTCCTTTCCAGATTTTACACTATGCAAAAATGTAATTTTTGAAGATACTCTGTTATGAACTTTGTTATCTTATTTATTATTTTGGTAATGTGTCTTGTTTTTCCCTTTGTCAGTATGGCCAGTGTTTGCTATAATAATTTCCAATAGCTTTGTAAGCCCTACTTCCTTGTTGCATATTTTAGAGGATATCTTAGGATACATCTTAATCAGAACAGTTTACCTTTTAATAACAAAATACTATGCCAAATACTAAGTGTATATATATGTATCTTACAGCAGTATATTTTTAGTTCCCCTTCCTGCCTATTTAGCTTTAAACTATTGTTTTAAATAAGTAGAAAACTTAACAAAGAATTGAGGGGCGAATGTCATGCATTTAGGCTCATGTTATTTATTTTAGGCATTCTATTCTTCTTGTACACATCAGAGTGGCTGTCCCATTTGAAATTTTTTTCCTCTTATCTTAAACATCTTTCTTACAGAATAGATCTCCTAGTAACAAATTCCCAGCTACTGTTTGCTGAAAATAATCTTGATTTTGAGGGATATTTTCACTGAAAATAGAATTTCTTGGTTTCCAGTTTATTTCCTAATCTTTAGAGAAGTCCAATATCTTCTAATTTAATTTTTCTTAAAAAGAACAATTTTTATCGTTGTTGGCCCATATAGAATGCATCTTTTGTTTCAGGTACCCTGGAAGTGTTCCTCTTCATCAGTTAAATATGCTTGATAGGATTTATTTTGTCTTTACACTTCATTGAAATTAGTGTTTTTCTTAGATTTATAAGTAGATTCATAGAGTACACCATCTTTGTAAATATACTGGCCACTGTTTCTTTAAATAGTATTATGACCTCTTCTCAAAGTTCAAGTTAAAACCTATTTCGTTTCTCATGGTTTTTTTTTTTTTTTAAAAGACTTGGGCTTCAAATTATATTACTGCTTTGCTTGTTGAAGTTCATCAGTTTTTCTCCCCTCTGTGATATTTAGTCAATCAACTACTTTAAATAAAGTCTTTTTTTAACTTTCTCTTTACTTTTCATTTAAATTTTTAAATCATTTTTTTGTCTCATTACAGTAGCTTGCGAACATTCTTAATTTCCTTTTTTGTACCTTCTCTGTTTATTTCTTAATCTTTGTTGATTAATTTTTGCCTTTTTCTTCTGAGTCATCAATTTATTTTCCTTTGCATGTTTAGTAACTTTTTATTGGCTATCAGACCTTGTAAATTTTATATTGTTAAGCGCTTTTCATTTTCTTATTTTTAAAAGAGTTCAATAGTATGAGCTTTGAAGAAGGACCAGTAGGTAGTTAAAACCATTGAAGAGATACGCATTTTAAATATTTATTTATTGATGTAATTTCTCTTCATAAGCTTTATAGTTGTTGTCCTGTATATAATGTATCCTTTTGTTTGTTATTGTGTTCTGGAAGAATTTTTCTGGCATTCTGGAAAGAATACAATGGGACTGCATTTGGGGAACAGAATTACTGATAAGTTCAAAATTACCTCTCATTAATCTCAACCTTCTTTCTCAGTATGTGTAAACACAAGGACACACAGGTGCACGTACAATTCTTTCCTCAATAATTTAGTAAATCCTTAAATAAAATCTTACTTGATTTTTCAAAATAAAAATTTCTTTTCATCCACCATATTTTGTTGTTTGTTCTGTGCTGTCGAGTCGCTTGCGAATCATAGTGACCCTATGTACAACACCCCTAAACTCTGCTTTGTCCTGTAATTGCACTGTCTCCAATACACCCATCCCGATTACCCCAGTCACTGAATCAATCCACCTCATAGAGGGCCTTCCCCTCCTGCACTGTCCCTCCATCATCCCAAGCATGATGTCCCTCTCCAGGGACCTGTCCCTCCTTACAACATGACCAAAGTATGATAGACGAAGCCTCAGAATCCTTGCCTCTAAGTAGCCGCCCGGTTTACCCCTTTCCAGGATGTTCTTTTGGTAGTCCATGGGATGGATATTCAGTACTTTTTTCCCAACAACACAGTTCAAAGTTTCACATTAGCACAATCAAGTGTTCTGGGATTCCCATTCTTCTCAGAGTCAGCCACAGTTTGTTGTGATTCACACAGTCAAACGCCTTTGCATAGTCAATGAAACACAGATAGGCATTCTTCTGGTACTCCCTGCTTTCAGCTAAGATCCATCTAACTTCAGCTATAATATCTCTAGTACCACGGCCCCTTCTAAACCCAGCCTGGGCTTCTGGTAGTTCTCTGCTGATGTACTGTTCCAGTAGTTTTTAGATAATCTGCAGTAGAATTTTGCTTGCATGTGAAATCAATGATATTGTTCTATAGTTTCCACACTCTGTTGGGTCACCCTTCTTTGGGATGGGAACAAATATAGATTTTGCCACCATATTTTAGGCACAGATATTTCCTCCTAGAGGGTAAATAAATAAATGTCTAAGAAGAGAGATTCTTATTTCCAATGGAAGTAGCAGTTGACTTAATAAATTAGATTACTGATACACTTAACTATTTTTTTTCTTTTCACAAACCAGGAACTTGCTCAAAAAATAAAAACTAAGTTAAGAGTTGACTAGATTTTCTTTCTTTTTTTAAAAAAAATCCTTATAACCACATATACCATCATTCTTTTCCCGCTATCTTACCCAAACTTTTCATGTTCTGGAAGGTTTTTTTACAGCCTTATTAGAGTATAACAAACATGTAATAACTGGCACATATTTAACATAATATATAAGTTCTGACATAAAGAAAGCAGTGAAGAGATCACCATGAAATAATGAACATATTCATTACCCAGTAGTCTTTTTAGTGCTTTTTTGTATTCATTTCATGCTATCACTGGCTTTCTTTCTATCAATTTTGTCAGAAAGTGTTGGCTTTTCTACATGATTGCAATTTAACCAAGTAGTTGTTAGGTACTGTCTACTCAGCTCTGACTTGACCCTAAGCACAACAGAACAAAGCCTGACCCTGTCTAACAGGCTAAGAAGCTGTGTCTGAACAAGGGAACACTGCATGGTTTAAAATCAGGAAATTGAATGTCAAGGCTGGATTCTCTCTTCAATCTGTATGCTCATAAAATCATTTGAGAAGCTGGTCTCTATTAAAAAAATATAGCATAAGGATCAGATGAAGACTCATGAAGAACCTTTGTTACATAGATGACACAATCCTGCTTGCTAAAACTGCGGAGGACTTGAAACACTTGCTACCAATGATGAAAGACTACAGCCTTCAGTATGGATTACATTTCCACATCAAGACAAAACTCCTCACCACAGTGCCAAGAGGCAACATCACAGGAGACCTTTTATTTCATTTCCTGAGGTCTGACCCTGCTATGATGTTATAAAGCAAAATGTGTATGAACAGTTGAATGGAAAACCAATTTGCTTTACTTTCACTCAAATCAGAAGTTAAGTATTATTTTTTAAAAGCTATTATTAACAATGTTGTTGTTGTTACGTGCCATCGAGTCATAGGTGACACATAGGGATCCTATGAATGAAAGTCCTCAACACTTGTGTGACTTTCATCTGTCCTCCAGGTTCTTAGAGTTTCCAGAGGCAAGCTATTATGGAAATGGATGCCACTTCTGCTCCCAATCTTGTTTTAATCTGGCAAGTCCGCTCTGCTGACACCCGCTCAGGGCAAAAAGAAAGCCACAAGCGCCCCGAGCGCTCCATACTTGCCTCTCTTCAAGACACAAGAGGCCGCATCCAGCTGACACTGAGATTCACAAGGCAGGCATGGCCAGACATTTCAGTATTTTACCATTTCGGCATCCCCAAATGCTGGCAAACTCTGGGCCAGAGGCCCCCAAATCATCTGGCAAATCCGCTCTGCGGACACCCACTTTGGGCAAAACGGAATAGTAAAAATAATCTGATACAGATAGACACACATAGACTCTCTCTCTCTCTCTTAATGGAAAACAACTTTAAGAAGCCAGGAAAAAACTTACCCACTTATGAACAGTTTATTTGGAACAAAGGATCAATCTATTTGCAGAAAAAATTATATGAGATCTATATCTCACGCATCATACATAAAACCTCAAGATAGATAAAAAAACTTAATTAAAATAGAAATAATAAAATTGGAAGTAAATCTAGGTGCCATAATTTATAGCATCAACAGACTATCAAAATAGGATATCAAAGCATAAACTAAACAAGATTATTGTTGCTGTTATTACAAGGCACGATTGCATGCATTCCTACTCAATAGTGACTAGACGGGCAAGAGACTGGAACCTTGCCCTATTCTGCACTGTCCCTCATAATCTCTGTTATGTTTAACTTCACCATTACAATCACTGTGTCAATCTTTTTATCAAGTCATCTTCTACCTCACTGACTCTTGATTATCTCAAGCATGCTATCTATCCTCTTCTAGGGACTGGAACCTCCTGATATAATAGCCAAAGTATTTGAGTCTCATCATCTTTGTCTCTAAAGGCTATCTCCTAAAAAGAAAATAATTATGCTCACTAGAACACCTCCAAAAGAATAAAAAAGAACCCATACACAGACTAAGAGAAAGTATTGGCATTGACATACCTGACAAGGGTCTAACATCTGACTATACAGTTGGAAACGACCCACAGCTGACCTTCCAATGGATTTTCAGATTCATGGGAGAAGACTGTCTATCCTCCCGTGGAGCAGCTGGTGGCCTCAAACTTTATGCCTTTGGGACTGCAGCACAGATTCTTGCCACTAGGCAGAACGCACCAGTGTTTGTGTGTGTATAATACACATACACAAATTGGGAGACATACAGCATTGGGAACGTCTGCTGCCCAGAACATCGTCAAAGTTCTGATGAGCAACAATGTCAGTGTAAAGACTAAGGTGTGCCTCATTCAAGTCATAGTCTTTCCAATCACTTGCAAATGCATCTCAGAGCTGGAAATGAGTAAGAATGACAGGAGAGGATTTGATATATCTGAGTTGTGATACTGGAGAAGACTGCTGAATATAGTGCAACCAGAGTATTCTTTAGAGGCAAAGATGGTGAAGGTTCAGGTCTGTTGTTTATAGGATCTCTATGACTCAGACTTGATGGCACTTAATAGCAACAAATAAAAGAAATAAATATTCAACAACCAAATACAAGCAATTCAAAAGAAAACAGGTCAAGGCTATGAAGAGCCCCTTCACTCAAGAAAACATTCAGGCAACAATGAAGAGATAGATACTGGTTATCATTAGTAATAATAACAACAACAATAATAATACCCAAACAAAGCCAAATAACCCCATGCTTCCAAGTTGATCTAACTCAGAGCAACTATTTATCAGGTTTCTGTATATTTTTATGGAGGAGAACGCTCATAATTCTCCTGCGGAGTAGCTGACAAATTCTAACTGCTGACCTTTAGGTTATTTGTTGTTGTTGTTGTTACGTGCCGTTGAGGTACTTGCGACTCATAGTGACCCCATGTACAACAGCCCTGAAACTTGCTCTATTCTGTGCCAATTTTACTGTCTCTGACACACCTACCCTCACTACCTCAGTCATTGTATCAATCCATCTCATCAACAGTCTCCTATTCTTTCTCCGTCTCTTCACTTTTTCAAGCATGATGTCCCTCTCCAAGGACTACAACATGACCAAAGTATGCCAGACGAAGCCTCAGAATCCTTGCCTCCAAGGAGCAGCCTGGTTTTATTCTCTTTAGCTAGGATGAACCTGTTGTTCTCCTGGCAGTCCATGGTATATTCAACACTCTTCCCCAGCACCATAGATCAAAGGCATCAATTCTCTTTCTATCATCCCTAGTCACTGTTCAGCTCTCCGATGCATAGCAAGCAATTGCGAAGAATATGGCCAGAGTGATGTTGTTGCTCGTTAGTATTCTGGAGAGGTCCTTAGGAGCTGACTTTCCCAATGCAATTCGTTGGACACATTTTGCACTATGTTTTCTATATTCTATTCATTAAGCAGTTAATATGGTGTTGAGTTGGAACCGACTCACAGCTGACTATCAGAGACTATAAATTGCACAGAAGGCAACTGCTCAAATTCTCCTGTGTAACTACCGGTATATTCATTCAAACCACCATCCTTTGGGTTTGCCGTGTGACTCCTTACCACTTAGACCACTGGAGCTCATTAAGCATCGTTCTTTTTTAGATACCATTGAGTTGTTCCGCAGCAATCCTATGAACAGATGTGAACCCTGCCCTATCCTGTACCAGCCTCATCTCTGCTGTACTTGAGTCCATTGTTAGTTACTATGTCAATCCATCTTGTTGAGAGTCTTCCCTTCTTTCACTGACCATCCACCTGTCCAAGTATGGTGTCCTTTTTCAAGAAGTGGCTCCCTCCTAACAAGCACAAAGAATATAAGACAAAGTTTCACTACCTTCCAAAGAGCACCCTGTTTGCACTTTCTCGAAAATATACTTGGGCTTTTGGCATTACATGGGAAACCTAACACTACAACTCGTAGGTATTGATTCTTCTTCTGTTACCTTTATTCACTAACTTCCTGATGTATAGTAAGTAACTGAGAAGACCACAGCATGGAGCAGGCATATCTTAGTCTTTAAACTGACATATCTAATGCAATGTTTTTTGTTTTTTAATTTCCTGACTACTGGTACCTATGGTGCTGTTGTGGATCCAAGTTAAGATGAAAGAGTTGACAATTTCTATCTATTCTCCATGTATCATGATATTGCCTATTGGCCCAGTGGAGAAGATTTTTTGTTTTCTTGATGTTGTGATATAATCCATATTGAAGACTGTAGTTTTTGTTGTGTACTGTCGAGTGAGAACCAAGCCATAGCTGACCCTCTTGCTAGTTTCCTGTGGCAGTTAACTGCAAGGGAAGAGACGTCCATGTTTTTCCCATGGAGATGCAGGTAGATTCGAACCACGTGCCTTCAAAATTACAGCACAGCTTCTTTCCATAAGGCCACCAGAGCTCCCTCTGTTAGGCACTGTTGTTATGTGTCATCAAGTTGACTATGACTCACTGCAATCCTATGAACAATGGATCTTAACTTTTTCCTATCTTATGCCATCCTCATCATCGCCCACTATTAACAGTGACTATGCCAAGTCACCTCACTGAGAGCTTCCTATGTTTTGCTGACCCACCATCTTTCCAAGCATGATGCCCTTTTCAGAGGAATGGGTTCTCTTAATAGCATGCCCAAAATTTATGAAGTTAAACTTCCTCATCCTTGCCTCCAAGGAGTATACTGGTGGCATTTCTTCCAAGACCTATTTATTTATTCTTTTTTAAAATTATTATTATTATTAAATTTTATTAGTTTTAATGAACATTTACAGGGATTTTGGGTTT
>NW_006399782.1:11951793-11960378 GCF_000299155.1 Elephantulus edwardii | reverse complement strand
AGGATTTGAAATCAGGGAGTGAGATACCTCCTACCGTTCTTCTATTCTTAAGGAGTGCTTTGCTAATTCGGGGCTTTTTTCCATTCCATACGAAATTGGAGATTGCCTTTTCCATCTCGTTGAAGAACGGGATTGGTATTTGTATTGGGATTGCACTAAATGTGTAAATTGCTTTTGGTAGTATTGCCATTTTCACAACAATAAGATATTTATTTATTCTTTTGGCTTCTCATGGGATATTCAGCACTTTTCTCCAACACCACAACTCAAAGGAATCAATTCTTCTCTGTCATCCAACTTTCAGATATACAACAAGTAATTAAACAGATGATGGCATGGAGCTCTGGTGGCCTAGTAGCAAGAAGCTGTGCTCCAATCTTGAAGGTGCGTGGTTTGAATCCACCAAATGCTCTGCTGGAGGAGGGAAAATCCCTTCCTGTGCCAGCTGGTTCTGATTTGACGGTACATGACCGGGGGGGGGGGGGGGGGGGGGGAAGATTATGGCTTGAATTAGTTGCAAGCTAATCTTTAAACTGATGTCACAGAGTTGACAGCTGTTTCATCCAGTGCAATATGTCTTTTAATTTCTTGACTGCTTGTGTCAAGGATGACTGTGGATTCATGCAAGATGGAATGCAAATACAAACTATAAAACGATACTATTTCACACCAACAATAATGGCAGTAAACAAATAAAAAACTGTATCTACAACTGAGGTCATGGAGAGAATGGAACTCTCTAATACAGTGCTATTTAGAATGTAAAATATATAACCCCTATGGAGAACTTGCCAAACACAAATCTGATGCTTGTACAGTCCAAATCATGATAACCCTGTTGTTATTATGTGCCATGAAGCAGCCTGCGACTTTCAGCGACCCTATGTACTACAACCCTAAACCCTCTTGATGTTGTACCAATTTTATAGTCTTTGACACACCTGCCTTCATTACCCCACTCACTGAATCAATCCATCTCACCGAGGGTCTTCCTCTCTTGCACACCTCTCCCTCCACCCTTCCTAGCATGATGTCGTTCTCCAACAACAAAGCTTTAGAATCCTTTTCTCCAAGGAGCAGCCTGGTCTTACCGTCTCCAGTAAGAATCTGTTTGTTCTCTTAGCAGTCCATGATCTCTTCTCCAACACCACAGCTCAGAGGCATCAATTCTCCTTCTATCATCCCTAGTCACTGTCAAGCTCTCTGAGGCACCACAATAACCCAACAAGTCAGTAAAACTGCCTGCAGGGATTCCGAATTTGTACTTTTTTCCCCATGGAGCAGCTGGTGTGTTCAAACTACTGATATCTGGTTAACAGTCAAGCTCTTAATGACTGTGGCATCAATGTGTGTACAGTGCTTTCTCAAAAAAGTAGAAATGGAATACTCAAGCAATCCACTTGTTGGAATATAGCCTCGAGCCGTGACAAGAATAGACATATGCACACCTCTGTTCGATGCAGCATTGTTCATAATAACAAAAAGATAGAAACAACTTAAGGGTTCATTTAAAAATGAATGGATGCACACAATGTGATACATACACAAATACACACACTATGCAACATCAATGAACAATGATAAAATACTTCATAACATTGCTAAACCTTGAGGAGAGTATACTGAAATAAGGTAATCACAAAAGAACAATGCATGAAATCAAGATTATAAAAAAAATCAAGAAAAGATTTCTATCCAGAAAGATGATGGTTACAAAATGACCAACTAGACAGTATGAAGCTCCCGAGTTGTACTGATAAACCCAAAAGTGGTTCCTCTCCACATTTTAAATCCAAAAGCCACACTGAGAGAAAAAGACGGGAATTCTCCTCCCATGCTATTTACAGCCCTGAAACCCCACTGAAGTATCAGACACGATGCCAATGAGAGTTCTGAAAGAAATATATGCTAACCTTTGTGACGGGAAAGATACTACACAATTTGGGAAGAGTCAATAAAACACAAAGGAAGACAATGAAAGGTATGCAATCATAAAACGTCAACAGTAAATACTATTATATATACATTCTTACAACAACAATAACAATAAACAGCAAAACATACATGAGCATATAGGTGGTTATGTAAGCTAATTGGGTAAATATGTATGGGATTTGCCCAGATGTGCATGTAAAATAGGCAGTGGATATTCTTAGAAAACACATGCTACAAATATGAGAGACAGCAGAGTGAGCAGAGTCAAGAAAATCTCTTACCATAACCAAATACTTCCTGAGACTGAGATACTGGGTTTGCCAGCTAGGGAACATAGTCTGTCAGGCACAAGCTGGAGCCTCAAACGGTTGCGTAAGTAAGCTATCTAAACTGTTACTATCGGCCTCTTTTAGTCTTAAAGTATAGTGAAGAAAATCGAGTCAAGGAAGCAATTAGACCAAAGTACTAATACATCTTATGAGCCACAGTCTCCAGTAACCTCAGATCACAAGAACTAGATGGTGCATAGCTACCACCACTGACTGCTCGGATCAGGATCAGAACAGGACAGTGAGACAAAAAGAGTAGAAAAAAAATTCAAATTCATAAAAAGACCTGACTTACTGGTCTGATCGAGACTAGTGGAAGCCCCAAGACTATGTCCCTTACACACCCTTCTGACTTGAATCAAGCCACTCCCAGAGATCACCTTTCAGACCCATGAAAGACAAGCCTATAAAATAAACAGTAACACCTAGGAAGGACATGCTTCTAGAAATCAACTATATGAGTCCAGACAGGCAGGAAGTGCCCAAGAGCTAAGTTAATGAGTCTGAAAGCAGTATGAAAACTCGAGTTAATGGAAACTGGAAACCCAAGGTGGAAATGCAGAGAATGCTCACAGAATGTTAGGGACTGCAACCAATGCCGTCAAACAGTCCATGGACTGCTGTATGGGAAACAAATTTGCTCCAATTTTCACTTAACTCACACACATATACAATGTCATATGAAATAATTTAAATACTTGTTCCTAAAAAGTACTGAAGAAAAACCCCAGTTACTGTTGTCCTGTCAATCCCAACTCCTATTTTTGTTTTTGTTCTACCCAGTCAGAACTAACTCACAGATGACATACCAGGGGGTTTTCAGAGACAGTAAATCACATGGAAGGACAATGTCCATCTTTCTCCAGTGCATTTGAAATGTGTGCCTTTCACGTCCTGGGATGGTATATAATTCTCATCATTAAGCCAAAAGAGCTCCCTATTACAACTCCTAGTGACGCTATATGTTGTTGTTGACTAAAACTGACCTGTAGCTGACCCTCTAGAGAATTTTCAAAGGCAGTAAACTGCACAGGAAGAGAATGCTCATCTTGCTCCCATGGAGAAGCTGAGGGATTCAAACCATGTACCTTTTTGTTGGCAGTGCAATTCTTCACCATTAAGCTACCAGAGCTTATGTTTATTGCAGCATTATTAAAACAGGTGAGAGCTCTGGTGGCACATTCACTAGTGAGCTACTCTGCTAGCTCAAAAACACACTACTCTGGCAGTTCTAATTCACCGGCTGCTTCATGGGAGAAAAGATGTGCAGACGTGATTACTTCTTGTGTGAAATACAGTGACTGAAAGCTTACGGTAGGGTCTGTTATGAGTCAATTCTGCCTTGACAGCAATGACTTTCAAGTTTTTAGCTTTAACAGCAAAGAACTGGAAGCAAATCAAGTTTTATCAAGTTTTCATGAGGAGACGAATAACTAATGAAACATAGTCACACAATGGAATACTATGCATCACTGCGATGATCAAGAATATATGAAATAATGCACAACATAGATGGAACAAGAATAAATGATCCTGAGTGATGGTAAATCAGTCAGAAAGGGACAGTTATGGTGTGAGACTACTTTAAAAGGTAAGAAACAGCTTACATATGGGTAGGATGGAAGTGTGGGGGAAAATATAATAAACATTATTAAAAATATATAAAAGCATATTAAGAATAAATAATATCTCCAATTAAAACACAAAATGCATTCTGCATATTTTAAATGCACACAATAAAAAGAAATAAAAATGAAGCCACTGTTGTCTCCAAGAAATACACTTTAAGTATAAAGCTAAAAGCAAAAGAATAGGAAAAGATAGTCTATGTAAATACTGGTCATAAGAACACTGTACTATCTTCACATAATCAAATCTAGACTTCAAGACAAAAAAATGTAGCAAAAATCATGAGTGATATTTCTTAATCATAAAAGGAATTTTAGGGCTGAAACTGAAATGTATAATGCCATGTGTTGATGAGTATGTGGAACATATCCACATGTTTTGGTAAGGGTATAAAATAGTAAAACTGCTTTGGAAAACAGTCTGGTAACTTCTAGTACATTTAAAATACACAATTATCATATGACCAGCAATTTCACTCATTTTTTTATTCAAGAAAAATATAAACATACGTTTGCACAAAATTGAAACCATTTATGGTACTTCTGTTCCTAATAGTAAAAAAGTAAAATCAATTCAAATGTTCATTCACAAGTGAAAAGCAAATTGTGGTATTTTTATTAATGGAATGGTATACTTCCCAATAATTAAAAAATGAATAAAACAGTTGACACAAACAACAACGTGAATTACTTTAATAAATATATAAATATACTGTGTGACTCCATCTATACAAAATTCTAGAATAGGCAAAATTTATCTATCTTATCACCTGAGATTGGAGTTGGGAGGCTGACTACAAAGTGACATGAATATGGTGGTCAGCAATTCTGCTCTGTCTGGTCAAACTGGGACCCTACGCTGCTGGAAGAAATATTCTTGGGGTGATGGAAACATTCTAAATCTCAGCTACAGTCATAATTACATGGATATTTATGCTTGTCAGAAATAATTAAACTGTGCATTTAAAATTACATTCTATTGTCTGTAAAGAATATCTTGATAAAACTGAGTGTAAACTGAGAAAAAAAAAAGGACTACATAACATATGATGCCTTTCCTAGCTAAAAGCAACTAGATTTTTACCTTTACTAGATTGCTATTTCATGGCCTGAATTAAAAGTATACAAGTTTGTCAAACCCTAAAATCAAAGTTACTTTATATCAAATATGCATACTCTTTAAGAAATAAAGGTATGACTTAAAGTAAGAATAAATGAGATATACTCAAGTGAAATTAAAAATGTGGTCTTCAGCCCTTGAACTTTACTCTTAAATTATTTATAGAACTCTTATCACTACCTTGCATAGCCTACTCTGTAGGGAGCTGTGCTACCACCTATCCAAAGGCCACACTGCTCTGGCAGTTTGACTCCACGAGCCACTGCTTAAGAAAAAGATGGGACACCTCCTCCTGTCTGATTTATCGTCTCAGAAACCCACTGGAGGTTCAGTTATAAGCTGCTTCTGAATGGATGGCATTTAGTTATTCTTGAAGACTTCAGTGGTAGAAAGAGACTTCAACATAAATCAACTACAATCAGGCAAAGTCAATACATTTTAAAAAGCATATATAACATATAAGGTGTGTTATTCTGAGGTGAAGGAGTAGCTCAGAAAGGGAAGATGAGTTAATCTTATGTAAGGAATATATACATATAGAAGTTAAATATATAAACATGTATATTCCATATACACCCCCCCACACACACACACACTCATTACTGTTGTGTTTGTTGAGTTATAATCAAGCCATAACTGACCTCTGGTGGGTTTTCAGACAGAATCTTTCTCCAATGGAGCAGTAGGTATATCAGAACTGTGTACCTTTGGTTTTGCAGTGCAATTCCATACCACTAAGCCCATGTGCTTTAGGTGTCAAGGGGAAATTGCATAGTCTGGGGCACTAACAACTGATGCTACTAAAACCCCAAAATTATTAGAGTTAAATTCACTTAAAGTCAGAATGGAGTATGGAAGGTGTTAATTCAATCTGAGTGCAGTGCTCAGATCTGAGGGAGAAGGGACAGAGAGTTGGAAGTAAATAGCCACAGGACCTTGCAGTTAAGCTGCATCTAAAGTCAAAGAATACCTGTGGTTACTAGAGCTAAAAGACAAGAAAAGACAGGAGTGGGGCCTTCAGAAAAAAACACTGCTCTACCAACACTTTGAATTCAGAGTGCTGGTTTCAAAACTGTTTGACAGTAAATATCAGTTTAACTTTAAAGCCAAGAAAAAAGAAAATTGGATGAATCATAGTGATAAAGACTGGAAAAGTAACAAAGTAGCAAATCATAAATGCCAAAGATTCTGAATGCACAACTGTTTGCAACCAACATCATAGAAACACACGGTTGGCAGGTGTCCTCGGGTCAACTACTACCTGGAACAATGCATTTGAACTCTGACCACAGGAGCTTTTAAAACAAATCAGCTATCCTATTTCTACTTAAAGACATAACTTTAGGGTGTACATTAAGTTTTTACTAGACTTAGAGTACATTTTTATCTGATTTACTCTAGCTATATACTTGTAATTTCTGAAATAATACAACGGAATTATTTCATTTTGGTTTTTTATTTGTCTTTTCAATGCCTTTCCCGCTCTACTTATCCTCTTCCTCACCCTGGTTTGCATTCAAACATTCATATACATTGTGTGTCATGAACATTAGGTTTATGCAATCTTTCATTTACACTGTGTTTCATTCATGTATACTCATTTTATAGTCATTCATCCACAATGTATTTTTATGCAGTTGCTATTGATCTATGCATATCATTACTCTTCTCATCTTTTCAAGTCTCCACTGACTCTTCACTATTCCTTTACCCTTGCTAGCCCATTAACCTGCTATCCTAGTGATTTCTTGTGTTCCCCTTTTCCTGCCCCATTCTCCATTTCCTATTCTCCCTTTAAACATTTGTATACATATCTTGCTCAGTTACCCTTCTATTTTCATAGTAACCACCTTATTCAGTATTTATTTTTCTGTAACTGAGTTATTCCACTCAGTATAGTGCTTTCTAGATTCCCCTATGTTATATAGTATTTTGTGAAATCACTGCTCCTTAGTGCTACATAGTATTCCACTGTGTGAATGTACCACCATGTCCCATTCATTTGTTCATGTGAATTTAGGCTATTTCCATTTTCTTGCTACAGTGAATAAAGTTCCTATGAACATATGTGTACAAATCTCCACTTGTGTCTCAGTCCTATTTTTTTTTTTATGGTATATTCCTAGCAGTGGAATAGCTGGGTCATATGGGATTTCTATGTTCAGCTTTTTGAGGAAATGCCAAATTGCCTTCCAGAGTGCTGGACCATTTTACAACCCACCAAAAATAAATGAGAGTTCCAGTCTCTCTGCATCTTTTCCAATATTTATTGCTGATGACCTGTTAAACTTGGAACACTGACATATACAGAGACAAATGGAACAGAATTGAAAACCCAGAAACCAACCCCATCTACCTACCGGCAATAACTACTTGACAAGGAAATAAAACTTATCAAATGGGGAAATGACAAGCTCTTCAATAAATGGTGCTGAGAAAACTGGACATCTAACTGCAAAAAACAGAGTTCTTTCATTTTATAATAAAAGATGTTTCTCAGGAATCCCATCACATCAGGACACAAAAAATGCCTTAAATTTACCTGAATTTTTTAAAAATATTTTTCTATTATGGCCATGCCTAACTTTAAAAAACTTTTAATACCTAATTATGGATTAAGAGGCTATATAATTAGGAAATGAATATCTACATAGTTATTTTATGTAATCTTCTGCTTTCTATCTCACACAGGAAAAAAACTAATATTAAGATCCTGATAAAAAGAGTACACAGACTTAGTTATTCATCATTACAGTTCATTATTAACCAACTAGATGGAATCTAACAACAATAAAAATTCATCCCCTTTCCATTTGTTGCAAATAAAGTTATTTCTTAGTTAGTTCACTACCCTACAATATCAAGAGAGATTGGGAAGAGTAGGACACAAAGAATCAGAATTTAGCCTGCCACATCTTTTTGGGGATGTTGTTCGTTTTCATATGGTTAAATCAGTCAAGAATCATTTCATTTGTAGATGGTCCAATCTATGTATTTTCAGTGTTTTTACTTATTTATTTACAATTTATTAGTAATAAAAATATAATATCATGACATATAAACTCATAATTAACCTTTATAAGAAACAACACACAGCTAAATAAATGTTTCAGAAAAGCTCTGAAATAGAAGTATTTCTTCCAGTCATGTATTTTACAGTTCAACACTAGAGGTCGCCAAACTTCAGCAATAGAGTTGTATAAGCAGTCTTTAAATGTGAAGGTTAAAAAAAAAAAAAAGCTACTAGTGACACATTATTCCCCTGCTTACAATCTTCCTTTGCCTTACAACGGTCCAACAGGCTGAGACCTGAGTACCAATCCACAGCGTGTCTCCTAGAAAACTCACACGGCGTTCTGATGGTGTAGTGTGTCATATGCTCTGCTACTAACCAAAATGTTGTTGTTGTTATGTGCCCTCGAGTTGCTTGGGACTCTTAGCCACCCTATGTACAACAGCCCTAAACTCTGCTCTGCCCTTTGCCAATCTCACTGTCTCTGACACTCCCATCCCGATTACCCCAGTCACTGAATCAATCCACCTCATAGAGGGTCTTCCCCTCCTGCGCTGTCC
>NW_006399782.1:11948488-11951124 GCF_000299155.1 Elephantulus edwardii | reverse complement strand
ACAATTCTCCTCATAGAGGCCAGGCTCTCGGATAATCTGTTCTGCATACAGGTTGAAAAGGTATGGAGATAGGATGCATCCCTGGTGTACGTCCTTCCCAATTTTGAACCATGCAGTGTTCCCTTGCTCTGTCCTGATGACTGCCTCCTGGTCCATTTTAAATTCTATTCTACCATTCACTATTCCAAATCTTAAACTCCATGCATAAAGAAACACAGAGCAGGCCTACCTTCACCAAATGTTTTTGCCTAGATAATTAATCTGGTAAATCCATTAATATTACTTTTTTTTTTTTACAAGCAATGATCACCCTTCCTTATTTTAAGATTTACTTGATAGACTGATTCTCTCATTAATGGTTTTTTCTGGGGGGGGGGAACAACCCTCCTTTTGTGACTCACTCAATCTTCTAGGGTATTATCTCCTTGGGTCTATAACCTTGACTGTTCTTTGAGGGGAAAAAAAATAAAATCTTTTACTTTATTTAGTACAATAGTTGGTGAAAATGGTTCTAAATAGACATATTTGGAAGACAGCAACCTGGCTGACTAGAAAAGATCCATTTGTTCCCACTCCCCAAAAAGGTGATCTAAGAGAATGTGAAATTATCAAACAATATTATTAATATCACATACAAATAAATCTTGCCAAAGATAATAAAAAGTGGATAGTGAACTATCAGAAGTTGAACTTGGATTTAGAAAAGGCCATGACACCAGGGATATCAGTTGCTGATGTCAGATGGATCTTGGCTCAAAGCAGAGACTATCAGGTTATCTATATTATATGTTTCATCAGCTAAGCAAAGGCATTTGACTATGTGGATCCTAACAAATTATGACTAAGACTGACAAGAATGGAGAATCCCAGACACTTACTTGTGGCTCATGTAAAATCTACACCTAAACAAAGAAGGTGTTACGCTAACAGAGCAAAGGCAACAAACACTGCCTGGTTTAAAATAAAGAAAGATGTTTATCAAGGCTATATTCTTTCTCCATGCCTGTTAAATATCTATGCTAAGCAAATCATTTGAGAAGCTCGACTTTACAAAGAGGAATGTGGCATCAGAATTGGAGGAAGACATAACAACTTGTGTTAGGCAAATGACACAATCTTGCTTGCTGAAACTGAAGATGATTTTAAACACTTGCTGCAGAAGATCAAGGAATGCAACCTTCAAAATGGATTACACCTCAACTTCAAGAAAACCAAAGTCCTTACTTAGTGGCATCATGATAGGTGAAGAAAAGATTACAATTGTCAACTACTTCTGTTGGTTTAGATCACAATCAAGCCTTTCTGTACTATCTGTTGAGATCATGTGCTACACTAAGAAAATTTATCAAGATTTTCAAAGTTCTAAGAACAAGTATATCAGAGATGGTGAGGATGGCACAAGACAGGGAAAGGTTCAAATCTGTTGTTTCATAAAGGTATACTCAACTCAATGGCACTTAGTAACAACAAACCAACAATACGCAGTCAAAAGTGAGTAGATGCTGAGTACCATTGAGTTGGAACTGACCCATAGCTGACCTGTTATCAGGTTTTCAGAGGTTGTTAATCACAAGGGGAGGAAACTACTGTGGAGCAGATGGATTCAAACTGTATGCCTTTGGGACAGCAGTGCAGTTTCTTACCGCTAGGATACCAGAGTGATATGCACCCTGAAAGACCTAAATGGATGTATATGCAGGCCCACATAAAATGAATTCAATGGAAGTTTTAAAAATAAGTACACATAAACTGTTAACTGAGGTAATTATGAGATAAAATACATACATGGCTAAAAAAAATTATTAGATGTCTATTTCTTTTTGCATAAAATAATAAACACATGCATGTTCTATATTCAATTTAGAGAACTGTTAGGTTCTCTATTGAAATCCTAAGCATGAGAAATTTTGGTAAACTAAGAAATATGCCAGTACAATTTAAGAATTGGGCTGTCTCTTTATGATTGAATTATAAGGGTGATTTATGTGTTCTAGATACAAGTATTTTATCAGATGCACAATTTGCAAACATTTTCTCCCATTTTGTGGGCTTGCTTTTCATTTTTATCCTTTGAAGAATAGCATTTTTTAAAATAGGATTTTAAATGAAGTCCAATGTATCTTGTCACTTAACATTTTTGTGCTGTATCCAAGAAACCAATTAAATATGAAGACTTATACCTGCTTTTCCTTCTAAGTTGTTTCCATTTTTGGCTAGTATACTGAGGGTTTTGTTCTATTGAACTAATTTTTGTTTACAGTGTGTTACAAACATCAGAAAGAGCCTTGGCGGCATGCTAAGTGTTTATTCTTGTAGCAGTCCATGAGATACTCAGTTTTCTTCTCCAACACAACTTAAAGGTATTAATCCTTCCTCTGGCTTCCTTTCCCCCTGTGCGCCGCTTCCGGACTGGAATGCAAAAGTTGGGAAGAGTGAAGAAGAATCAGTAGTCGGAAAACATGGGCTTGGTGACAGGAATGAAGCTGGAGATAGAATGATTGAATTTTGTAAAAGCAATGACTTATTCATTGCAAATACATATTATAAGAGACACAATCGCAGGTTATACACATGGACTTCACCTGATGGTATGCATAGGAATCAGATCGACTACATCTGTGGAAGGAACCGCTGGA
>NW_006399782.1:11927834-11946658 GCF_000299155.1 Elephantulus edwardii | reverse complement strand
GGAAAACAAACAGATTCATCTTGGAGAGGATTAAACCAAGCTACTCCTTGGAGGCAAGGATTCTGGGGCTTCGTCTGACATACTTTGGACATGCTGCCAGGACGGACGGGTCCTTGGAGAGGGACATCATGCTTGGGAGGGTGGAGGGACGGCGCAGGAGGGGAAGGCCCTCTATGAGATGGATTGCTTCGGTGACTGGGGTAATCAGGATGGGTGTGTCAGAGGCAGTGCATTTGGCGCAGGATAGAGCAGGATTTAGGGCTGTTGTGCATAGAGTCGCTATGAGTCGCAAACGAGTCGATGGCACATAACAACAACAACTGGCTTCCTTACTCGATGTACAGTTTTTAGAAGCATAGTAAGGAACTTAGGAAACTAGAACTTAAACCAGATAAATCTTAATCTTTAAACTGACACTGCTGTTTCTTAGTAGTTTGGAGAGGCCTTTAACAGCAAATTTTCCTAACAGTGAGTCAAAATCAATGTTTCTTTCCTTTGGTCTATAGAAAATACCATATCTAAGATGTATTAGAGAAAATAATCCTTTAAAGTTTTACATTATTTATTCACGTTTGAAATGATGATGTATGTATTGTTGTGTCATTCAGTCAACTACAACTCATAGTGGCCCTATGAATACCAATCTGAACACTGGCCTATCACTATCCTGTGCCATCTTCTGCATCTCTGACACACCTGAGACCACTGTTACAGTCATTCTGCCAATCAATTTTTTTTTTAAAAAGCAAGCACATTTTTTTTATAATCTTAGGCAGAAACTGTTTTTCTTGTTTATTGTGATTTTTAACAAAAGTTGACAGAAAAGTTAGATTTATATTCACTTGTTGCATTTTCTTTCCTACTCTCCCAGTTCATTAAAAACAAAACAAAACAAAATTCATTCATTGTTGCAAATCCTTGAGGGTCTTTCCTTTCTTTAGCTGGTCCACCACTTTTGCAAGAATGATGTCCTCCTTTTTCAAGGACTGGCCCTACTTAACAACATGCCCAAAGTACGTAAGACAGATTTTATCATTTTCTGTGGAACAGAGTATACCAAATCTCTGCATTAGCATCAGGATAGCCAACCTGGAGTTCCTAGATAAGTTTCAGAAAGCCATCATCTGGAAGACTATACAAAATCATGGTACAGATCTGTTTTTCTGGGGCGAAGAGTTCATTACTCTGATCAGATTTTCAAAGTAGTTTGTGATGAAAAGCAATTAAGACTTACTGTTCTAGTTAGTACTAAATGCAGAGTAATTAATAATGAACACAAATTAAGCAATTAACAAAATCAACAAATACTTTGTGAGCATATATTTACAGAAAAAACCTAATAAAGCAAAAGGCCTAAAAGGTACATGAACATGTTCCAGGAAATGGAAAAAAGGATTTTAGTTAAGTTCGATATATGGGACCTGTAGTCAGTTAACTACATTAAGAAATTTACAACACACTAACTAGCACAAAAACTAGAGAGCTTTAGTGGTGTAGCTGTTAAAGCCAAAACACTGTGTTCTGGTGGTTCAAGCAGCTCCATGGGGAAAAAGCCGCAGTGTCCTATTAAAATGTATAGCCTCGGAAATTTTATGGACTAGGACTCAAAACTGATTTGACAACAGCTGAACAAAGGAAAAGTGCATGCTGATAAAGATTTCATTGTAGATTTCTTTCAAAAAATTAAGAAAAATTTTTGTGAATAAACCAGTATAAAATAGAAAAAAAATGTGTATATGTAAAGATTTTAAACTTTGATTTGCTATTGTTGTATGCTGTCAAGTTAGAACCAACAACAACATGCTGTCAAGCTAGAATCAATTCAATGCTTGACTCTAGGTGGTTTTCAGAAGCAGTGAAATGCAGTAGAGGCTACTGTCCATCCTCCTCCTACAGACCAGCCGGTGGATTTGAACTGTGCAAATTAGATAGGTCAGTGATGTACTCATGTTTTCTTTAGTTGAATCAGTTCTTGAGAAGGTAATTACATTCCCCTCTCTAAAACCACTGGTTTTCAATATGGGCCATCTCATTATAGATATGTGCATATGAACAGAGTTACTCTTTTATTTATAAAAATGACAAATCAGGAAAAGAAAAAAATTTTTAAAAAAACACATTAAACTCTGGTTTACTCTTTAATTTATGGAAATGTCAAAACAGAAATTAGGAGAACACATACAGGTCTGAATAAGATCATGAGCATGAGATATTGAAAATTTTCCTAAACAAAATGGTTACAAAAAAGAGGGTCACCTGTAATTGAAGGCAAAGGAATTCAGTATTATGACACTGACAGCTGTGGTTAAAGCAAAATTAAACTTAGTACAAAGACATCGAAAACGGAGTGACAGCTTTGTTACAGGAAGATTTTAGTTTTTAGTCAGAGCTTTTAATTCTAGACATATTAAGAGATATGACTCAATGGATTCTGTTATCAATGTGACTTTAAAGATCAAGTTCTTTTCCTCCGCCTACACAGCTCCATAAATAGTACATATGGTACTATTTTAGGTACAAATAATACAGATGGTACTATTTTAAGTAAAGATAAATTGCTGCCAAACTACCACACTTCTTTGAAAGAGTATTAATCCTACTTCCTAGGATTAATATTAAACATAAAACATAGTAATATGCGTAGTATGCTTACAAGGATTAAGACCTCACTCAGCAGCAGCTTGTCCATTATGACCAACAGCTTACCAAAATGTGAATACGTAAAACTTTTAGGAGCCAGGTAAATTACTGATCTCTTTACCTAATATATACTTGGCAAACAACTATCAAATTGGAATATGGGGAAAAACAATTATTTCTTTCTATATATACACCAAAATACAATTTAACACTATATAGCTGGTTTTTGTTTACAAACAAAAGTTTCTGGAACAAAACATTTAAAACTATTTCACACTTTTAACAGTGATAAATGACATAACTGTTTAAAAGAAAGCAAAGCAAAAGGGGGGGAATCTACCAGTAGAGTTATTTTTAAGTGCCATCAAGTCACCTGCGACTCATAGTGACCCTATGAACAAGAGCCCTAAACCCTGCTCTATCCTGTGACAACCTTACTGTCTCTGACCTACCCGCACTACTCCAGCCACTGAATCAATCCATCTCACTGAGGGTCTTCCTCTCCTGAGCTGTCCCTCCACCCTCCTAAGTGTGATGTCCCTCTCCAAGGACTGTTCCCTCCTTGCAATATGCCCAAAGAATGACAGACAAAGCCTCAGAATCCTTGCCTCCAAAGAGCAACCTGGTTTCACCCTCTCCAGGATGAACCTGTTTGTTCTCCTGGCAGTTCATGGTATATTCACTACTCTTCTCCAACACCACAGCTCAAAGGCATCAAATGACTTTCTAGTATCACTAGTCACTGTCCAACTTTCTGGTGCATATCAAGTGACTGCAAAGATTACGGCCTGATCAGGTACACCTTAGCTGCCAGACTGACACTGTTCTTCAGTACTTTGTAGAGGTCCCTGACAGCAGACTTTCCTAATGAAATTGATCTTTTGATTTCCTGGCTGCTAGTACCAAGTGTTGATTGTGGAGCCAAGCAAACTAAAGCTGTTAACAATCTCAATCTTTTCTCTGTCTGTCATAGTTCTGCCAATCAGTCCTGTGGTGAGAATCTTTGTTTTCCTGATATTGAGCTTCAATCCATACTGAAGGCTACAGTTCTTGACCTGCAGCAAGTGCTTCAGGTCCTCGTCAGTTTTAACAAGCAGGGTTGTGTCATCTGCATAATGCAGATTGTTGATGAATCTTCCTCTAAAAATGATGCCACATTCCTCTCCTCATACAGCCTAGTCTCCTGGATGATCTATTCTGCATATATATTGAAAAGGTATGGAAATAGATACATCCTTCCCAATTTTGAACTATCCAGTGGTTCCTTTCTCTGTTCTCACTGCCTCCTGGTCCAAGTATAGGTTTCGCAGCACAATAAAGTGTTCTAGGATTTCCATTCTTCTCAGAGTTAGCCAAAGTTTCTTGTGATTCACACAGTTTAATGCCTTTGCATAGTCAATGAAACAGAGATAGACATGTTAAGACATTGCTCTGGTACTCTCTGCTTTCAACCAAGATCTATCTAACATTAGCTCTAATAGCCCTAGCATCATGGCCTCTTCTAAACCCAGCTGAACTTCTGGCAGTTCTCTGTTGATGTGCTGTTTCATTCGTTTTCAGATAATTTTCAACAAAATCTTGCTTGCATGTGCTATTAATGATATTGTTCAATAATTTCTGCACTGCCATGTCACCACCTTTATTTTACAAAGTGAAAATTGTCTCATGTTCTCCTCCCTTCAACCTAAATCTTCACTGCTAAACAATCTCAAAATTCTACAAAACATTTCTGCCAGAGGCAAGATTTTTCTACTTGTTAACAGAGTTAAGACTACTGTTATCAAGAGTGTTTGACTTAAAAAAAAGATTGTTTGACTGCAAATTCACGTAAAATGAAGTCACTGACATTTTCAATCTTTTCTCCATCTGTCAGTACACTGTCTATCAAGTCCAGTGGTGAGAATTTTTCTTTTTCTTGATGTTGAGATGTAATCTATACAGAAAGCTGTATTCTTTGATCAGTTAAGCTTTTGAATCCACTTCACTTTCAGCAAGCAAGGCCGTGCCATCTACATAATGTGGGTTTCTGATGAGTCTTTCTCAGATCACATTCTCTTCTTCAGAGTCCACCTTCTTGAATAATTTGTTCAACATACAGACTGAACAGGTACGAAGAGAGGATACAGTCCTGATGCCCAGCTTTCTTAATTTTGAACCATGTCATGTTTCTCTTTGCTCTGTCTACACAAACTCTGGTTTAAGTATAAGTGCCACATAAGCACAATTAACTGTTCTGAGATTCCTACCATTCTCAGTGTTAGCCATATTTTGTAATCATCTGCACAGAAGATAAAGCACAGACATTTTTTTGGTAGTCTCTGCTTTCAGCTAGGATCCACTTGGACATCACCAATGGTTGCATGGGCTCTTGTGAATCCAGTCTGAACTTCTGTTTTTTATTTTGAAATTCAGATGGGATAGATTTAAGATCACATTTTGGTTCTCTTGGACTTCTTTTCATTTTCTTCAGCCTCAATTTTAACTTGCACATGAGTAATTGATGTTCTGTTCCACAGTCAGCTTCTTGCCTGGGTATTTTGGCTGCTGATAGTTTTTCCAATGATTCCTTCCACTGATGTAGTCAATCTGATTCCTATGCCATCTATCAGGTGAGGTCTATGTGTAAAGTTAACGACTGTGTCTTTTTTTAAAAAAAGTATTTTGGATGAATAAATCACTGAACATAAAAAAATTTGATCATTGTATTCCGGCATAATTTCTGTCCTAAATCTGTACTTTCAAACTACCATTCTTTCATTATTACTTCCAACTTCTGAATTTATAGAACAGAATCTCTTAACCTAAAAGGCTTGTGGGCCAGTCCATAGGATGGTGTACTGTTAAATCAAAGACAGTGCTCCTCTGGCCATCATTTTAAATCTACTAGTGGTTCTGGGGCAATCTCATCCTTTACAATTTATAGCCTCTGAAAACAGGTGGGAATGTCAGCTATTAGTTGGTTCCAATCCTATAGCAATGAGTGAATGGGAGAGTGAAACAATATAGAAATTCTTATCATCAAAAGTTGGAAATTTGACTAATTAGATCTTTAAATTCTCCCACTGGGAAGTAGTGATTGTATTATTACTATGGAATAAGTAAAAGTTTCTTAAATAAATAAGTCTATCACTTAAGAATATTAATACAGTTAACATAATAAATGTGTTAAGTGCTAGGCTTCTTTTAGTTTTATGGTATTTTAATCCAGAAATTGAACTCTGGCTAGAAGATGTTCTTTCTTACTCAAAATCTATGTATAAAATTTGGACAGATGAAACACAAACTATTTGTAAAGCCTGTGAATAGTGCCAGGTCAAGAACTTCACAAAACTGCACATTTTATTTGAGAATTTTGGGGGATATTGTATTATTTATACAAGCTAATAAACAAATATTTAACAAGAAGTCAACTGAATCATAGACGTTTCTTTCAAAGTCAATAAAGTATCATTTTAACAAGATTCCTAAAATAAGTTATGCAAACCAGAATATAATCACACAATGGTATCTATGCAGTTACTAAAAATTGAATAAAAAATTAACCCCAGACATGAATAATGAAACCTCAAGATGACATTTTCATTGCAACATTTACAAAGAAATACTATTGCAAAATAGACAAAATTTCTTTTTCTTGATGTGCCTAAACAATAATCCATTCTTTTGTTTTCTTTGTATGTGTGTCTGATCATATTTTCTTAAATCTCTGCATTAACCATATCATATCTCTAGAATTTTAAAACAAGTAATTGTCAAAAATAAGGTCGCTATGAGTTGCAAGGGACTCGACGGCACTTAACAACAATTGTCATAAAAAAACACTATCTTCTTTAAGATTACAAAAGCCTTCAAGGACTTGCTTTTCTTTCTTTTTTAAAAAAATATGTGTGTGTGTGTGTACACGTACCAGCATATCGAATCTGACTGGTACAGGAGATTTTCCCTCCTTTTTCAGCAGAGCATCTGGTGGGTTCTAACTGTGCACCTCTGGGATTGCAGTGCAGCTTCTTTCCACCAGAGTGCCCTTGTTGTTGTTATGTGCTGTCGAGTCATTTGTGACTCACAGCGACCCTATGTACAACAGCCCTCTATCCTGTGCCAATCGCATGGCCTCTGACACACCCATCCGGATTACCCCAGTCACTGAATCAATCCAACTCACAGAGGGTCTTCACCTCCTGCGTTGTCCCTCCACCTTACCAAGCATGATGTCTCTCTCCAAGGACCTGTCTTTCCTTACAACATGTCCAAAGTATGTCAGATAAAGCCCCAGAATCCTTGCCTCCAAGGAGTAGCCTGGTTTAACCCTTTCCAGGATGAATCTGTTTGTTTTCTTGGCAGTCCATGGTACATTCAGTATTCTTCTCCAGCACCACAGCTCAAAGGCATCAATTCTCCTCCTATCTTCCCTAGTCATTTTCCAACTCTCTGATGCGTAACAAGTGATTGCAAAGACCATGGCCTGTATCAGGTGCACCTTAGTCTCCCTAAAGAGACACCATTGCTCTTGAGTACTTTAGAGAGGTCCCTAACAGCTTGCTTTTCTTAACTCTACTGCAATGACTGGCTCCGAAGCTGTAAAGGACAATGGATTCTCTGTCAGTGAAGTTCACATAATTCCCAGTAAAAAAATGCTTTTCCAATCAGGCATCAGGAACCATGCCTGATAATTCTAGAGCTTAGTAGGCAGTCTGTGCTAAAGAAGGATCTGAGACGAAATTTTATTGCATAGTAAGTCCTCAATAGAATACTTTTTTTGGCAAATGCATAGCAAATGTAAGTATGTTCTCAATATACAGAGCACAACTGGAATAATGAAATTCTGATCTGACAATTCAGTGTATGAAATCAATCTCAGAATGTCAAATATTCTTCATGCTTGGAATTGGATTTTTTTAAAATGATATTCACTCTGTTCTGTTTATTACTTTTGATTTATTCTGGAAAAAAAATTTCCAGAATCAGAATTCCAACTCCTTATTCTACTAGATGGTATAGTGGGAGAATTAAGAGGTTAACCAGAATGAAGTAAAATTTAGCCAGTTTATACCATTTTGTGTTACTCACTTTGCAAACTATTTGCCTGAACATTTAATTTTTAATGAGCAGAAAATAAACAGAATAATACCAACTCTCTAGTAAATATAAAAGCTCAAAGTTTGAGATTACTAACTATAAACATTCACCTTTGAGATCACCTTTCAGGAAAAACTCAAATACATTTCTTCACTCCTGATAAACAACACACAGCTTTGTTTAAAACATAAAATAAAATATTCTAGTAACATTTACCTTCAACAACAAACTTGCATAATTTCACTTTTCTAATTTATGATTTAGGTATGGAAAACTGAACCAGTTACATCAGGATTGGGTATAAACATTTATTTCAATGTATAATAAATGAAATATTTAAGGAACAAATATTAGAAATAATAAATTCAACAAGGTTTAGAATTATATGAAACATACATCCTCTAAGATGCCATTTAATCTCCATTTAATGTATAGTTTCAGGCTACCACCTAGGTGACAAACACTCTGATATTCCATCTGTTTTGGACAGTCATACTCAAGAATGTAGAACAGCCCCAGAAGACGGATCTCCAAAGTGCCATGACAAAATTGGGAAAATGTCTAATTCCATAATGTCTTATTATCATTAAGATCTACAGAAAGTCATCTTGGAACTATAGTAGGGTAATAACTATGAAACTTAAGCATGAATGTAAGATGATACATAAATGGCAAACACTTTGTTGTAGAATTGAAATACTACTACTAATTATTCCCAAGGCAATTTGTAAGAAATAAGGCCTAGAAATTATTTTACAAAGAGTGACAAACTGACAGTTTTTATTAATACTTACTGAATAGCAAACAAATTAATAATGGCAGAAAACAGAATTATAAGGACAAGTGGCCCTATCTCTAACTTATAAGAGATCCTGGTAGCCATGAGCTATCCTTCCCACAGATAACCCACTTAGCTTCCTGAACAACTGTATGTGACTTAATTAAAACTAATGACAAAAATCAATCATCATACAAAAAAGAAAGAAAATCAGTAGATTAATAAAAAAAAATTCTAATGAACATATATGACAAATGATTAGCAATAAGCCCTGAAAACTACAGTCCAGTGGCCTCAACTACACAGATAAAACCTGGTAATGCAAGATATGCTGAAGGCTGTACTATAGCAGGGGTCTGAAAACCATAGCAGTAGACTCTATGTAGGGCCCATGAGGTATCAATCTGTATTTATAGATAACCAATCCATCTGATAAATCATATAAACTTTGAATCGCAAGAGAAATGTTAGCCAAACTCCTCAAAATGGATTACATTCTCATAGACCTGTATTATAAAAAAATTATATACAACTGTTGTATTTATTACTTTTATCAATTCAAAATGATAAAATTTATCAATTACAAAAAAGTTCACGGAAGTTAGTTTCTTTCATTATAAAACTTATAGCAACTGAAGTTGGAAACAACTCATAGCTGACCCTTCAGTGAATTTTCGAGGCTGTAAACCATATCACCCAGCCTGTGGAGTTACTGGTGGATTGCTACTGCCAGAAGCATCATCTGTGGGACAGCAGCACAACTTTCTACAGACTACATCACCATCTGGAAAATCTTTTGCTTTTGTCTTTTGGCATGTAAGAATTAAAATATTTTGCTATCTAGTTGTTTTTAAAAAATGTTTTCCAACTACTATATTACAGCATTAATAATAAATAATAGGGATGCACAGGCTTTGGATAACAATGAGAACTGACTACTCCAGCTGATCTGACTATCGTATAGATCAGAAAGGAAGCAGCTCTGCTGAAAAAGATTAAAGGTAAAGTGTGAAACTAGAAAGATGGTTGGCCATCAAATGAAATGAAAAACCAGAAATACTACAGGAATCCTAGCGGCAAATTAGAAGGAAATTATTTGGATCATAAAGATCAGTGATCACATACTGGGCTTTTCCTTTTGACTCTTTGATCAAAAGAAAACATTTTTATAGGATTAAGTATATGGATATAAAAATAACATGATAATAAGCCTGTGTTCAACTGATGCAAACCATCCGGGAGCTGCAGCTCATAAATTTAAGCTGTTCAAATACAGAATGTGCTGCACCCCAATGCAGTGATAAAATACTAGAAAATCATGTTTGTCAGGAATGTAACTAAGGCAGCCTTTCACCAGATGAGTATTGAACTATATGACCTCTAAGGGTAATTTCAATTTTCTTTTCAAAAGTATTTTCAGAAACCAATAATTAAATCCCAAAAAAAGAGGAGATTATTACATTAACACTAGATTTTTAAAGACGATGTTTCCTTTTAGCTCTCAAGTATTAAGAATATTAAAATTACATTCAAAGATTCAATTAAAACCTCTATTCTACTGTTCTAAAAGGCAACATTAATTTTAAGATAAAATATTTTGAGTCATCTATTTGTCAATTAAGTTTCCACAGAACTAATAGATAAAATGGTATTAAAATTGTCCAGGAATTTAACAGCTTACAAGTCATCATCGCAAGTGAAACCATTAGTTTCTCCCCGTCCAGAACAAAAAGAATGGAAGAAATTGAAAGATATATGGAAACAATCAGACCAAAGAACTGAGACCCTTCAAACTTAAATTTTCAGAAGTTTGAGACCAAAACTAGAGGGTTTCTTGCTACCACTACTAACTGTTCTGAAAAGAACAACACCAAAAGGGGCTGCTGGATAGAGTGGGAAACAAATGCAGAACAAAATTTAAAGTAACGATAATAGCCAGAATTACTGATATTCCAGAGACTTATAGAAGCCCCGAGACTATGGCTCTTGGCTACCCTTCTATCCTGGAACTGAACTCACTTTTATAGTGTAATCTGTAGCAAAAACAACATACATACACAGCTGTAAGGTGAACAATAACACCATGGAGGTACTCAGTTCTTAGAACAATCAAGTACATAAAAGATCACAAAGCCAGCATCTGTGCAAAGAAGTAGCTCAGAAGGCAGGAAAAGAATGTAAGAACAAATGAAAGAAAGAACAAATGAGATAGTGGGAAGAGTGTCAATATACTGGCAGGATTGTATCTATGCTATAAAACAAAATATGCTACAAAGGAATAAATGCAATTCCTATCTTATCTACTCTGGAAATTTTCATTCAAATCATTAAAAAAACAACTAAACATTTAAGATAAAATTCTGCTTCCACCAGTGATATACTCAAATAGGTATGTATTTATCTTGTAATTTTACAATTAAGACATGATGAGTAAGGATAAATATCTCCTATGTGCTCTTGTTTAGAGTCAATAAGACCTCAGGGAGGGCCTTTCTATTTAAAGTTGGTTGTTATTGTATTTTGGAGGAACATTCTTCTAAGTGGTGCAGTGGTGCATTCTTCTGTCAATACGCTGTACTGAGGTAACCTGGGGATGCTGTGATGCTGCACTTTGTGCCAGAGGTGTCAAATGCCCTAAAAGTTACCCAGGATGGACAGTGTTTGGTTGAACTCCCAGTTTAAGACAGGTTTGGAAGGAGGAGCAGGATTTACTCCCTAAACAATATACCTCTGGAAACTCTGTGAACTTTGATAAATGACGAGTTATAGAAAGGCTTCAGGCCTTTTGTTCATAGGGTCACTATGAGACACGCCCAACTCAAAGGCAATCAACAACAACAATGTGCTTTACATTAGAAGCAAATACACAATGATAAAAAACTGACATCAGGCCATTTTACTCAGTTTTCATAGTTTTAAGGACTTTCAAACAACAGATCCTTTCTTGTATGCGATTTCCAAAAGCTTTCTCAGCAAAATACAATTTTAAAAAGTATTGAAAAAAAAAGTATTCAATAAAACCATTATTACAGAATGAGAATGAATATCCAGGGAGTGGAGTAGTGGAAGCAGAGGGATGAGGATGTGCAGGGGCGGGGCGTTTAAGTGTGAGGAAGATGGAAGGGGTGTGTGGGTGTGTAAAATATATGAGCTGTATTCTTAGGAGAGGAAGACCTTCAACCAGGTGGACTGACACAGTGATTGCCACAATGGGCATAATAGAATAGAACAGGGTTCAGATCTTCCGATCTTTTGTTCAAAGAATCACTATGAGTCATACTCGACTTAAAGGCACCTAACACCAACCAACCATCAATTTTCTTAGAACAGTCCTAAAGTCTTCTTACTTAAAAATTAGGAGTCAACCTTCTCACCTTGATTATTTCTACCAGCTGATCCACACCACTGTCTCCTGGGAATATTGGTTGTCCTAGTAACAGTTCAGCCAACACACAGCCTGCAGACCATACATCTAAACAGGAAAGAAAACAAAACCTTATTCATATTTTTTAGCTTAAGATGAGCTGAAAAATATTTGCATGTATTTAAATTTTACTTTGAGCATACAGAGAAATTACAAATAAAAGATTAATAGCCATCTTTCTCTTGCAGAGCAGCTTATGAACTTTAATTGCTGGTCTTTCAGTTAACAGTCAAACACATAACACAACATGCCACCTCTGCTTGTTACATCAGTGATTCAACCATCCTCATTTTGACTCAGAAGCTATTAGTTTGGTTTTCAAATTTTTCTTCTACACCTTTTATCAAACTTGTTCCCATAAACGTTATTTCTGCCACCTGCCTCATCCCATGCCCAACTCCATTCAACACTTAATTTACCAGGACAGCCTCTGACCGGGTTTCCCTACCTACACTGTGTCATCCTTCCTATACATTAAGAAAATGAAATTACAGAGTTACTTTTCAGCAAATCTTTCCCCTAGTCAAAACTGTATCTGATCCAGTCAGTCTCATTTTATCTGTCTTCTGGGATAGATCTAAAGAAATGAATAATCTTATTTAATAAGTTACCAAGCATGCATTATTTAGAATTGATCTCACTGGTAGAAGAGTTCTTTTAAATTCTATCTACAACTTAGTAATTCTTGAAGATTCAGCTGAAACATCACTTCCTAAAACCTTAGGTAATTACAGTGGCCTCTCTTCTCATCCAGATAGGCTGTGCTATCTCTTCATAAAATGTGTGTAAAACACTGACCCCATCACACACGCTTTAGTTTTTTCTAAAACACATGACTTCAGCTCCAGATTACTTAAGAGATTTTTAGGGCTTTCCTGCTCCAAGTGACTTGTTAGTCACTATAACACAGATCCTACACTAGGAAAATGAACTATCTATCTCTAGATACCTTTTATAACCATGAGTTCAAGTGTATTAGAAAAATTGAAAAAAATTTGAAAAAAATTGCATTTATACTACATCTGAATTGTGGTTTTGTTTCTGGGTTTGAATTAAATATTTCCTTTCATAGAAACAATATGTAACAGGAAAAAAGTCTTGTCTCTATTTAGCTTACTGTTCATGTCCAATTGATCATGTTCCTCGCAACTGAGGTAAAGATCAACGGGGGTAAAAGAGGAGGGCAATGAAGACTAAGGTGAATGGTCTCAATGTAATTATTTCTCTGTTATTAAACATGTCTGATGAAGACTCTAACAGAATGCATGAATTGAGTGAAAGTATTAATTAAAAAGCCAGGCTTTTTTAGGATATACTGAAATTAAATAACCAATTGTGACAGCATGTAAGGATTATGGTCATCTTATCATTTTCATCATAAACTCAATGGATATAAATTCTACTAACATCAAGCTCAGAAGTGACTATTTTAAAGGGAGGGAGGGAGAAAGCAAAGAGAAACAAGTATATGCAATTATTCTTCTTTCCTATAATAAAAAAAAAATAAAAAGTAGGAAAGTAAGTATACCTCAAATTATGAAAGGTATAGTTTCTACTAAATTCTAGATATTTTTGCTTATCTTTAAGAAAAATGTATTTTAGGGCACACTCATCTCTACACTTATGTGAATGTACTGATGGAAACAGACAGACTGGCAATAGGTAAATAAATTTTAAAAATTAGTAGGCGCTGCATCCAGATTCAGTACTTACCTATACTAGAGGTATAATCAGTGGCTCCAAAGATCAACTCTGGTGCCCTATAGTACCGAGAACAGATATACGAAACATTGGGTTCTCCTCGGACCAGCTGCTTTGCACTAATAAAAAAAAAATTTTAAAGTAGACATTTTTTAATACAAAAAGAATTCATACTGCTATTATTCTCAACATTTATTACTTATTGAAAATTCACATAATATCAATTATTCAACATATAAAAAAATGAACTAGATAGCGAAAAATTCTTTGTCATTTTATCACATCACTGGTGGGAGGAAAGCCTAATTTTAAACAAAATGCCTGTCAATGATCATCTAAGAAAAAGAAGATAAAAGATAACAAAACAGTAAATGCTAAATTTCTTTTGCTCTTTCCCGCCAAATTCTCTCTCTAAAATACAAGGAAAGATAGTGAACACTGCTTTAGAACTTAATACAGATGAGGGGAAGAACGGTCTTAAAGGAATATATGATTAGGCATTATATGTATGGCAAATATGGAATAAGAGGAGCATTGCAGGGTGGGTTGGGGAGGGAGGAAAATGCTCAACAATGAAAAATGAAAAATATTACTTTTAAAAAGAGGTCTCCCTGACAGTGCAGGAATGAACATTCCTCATAAAATACAATTTCCTCCCCCCAGGCATGAAAATGGTTCTTGTCTTCCAATTTGACATTTTACTCAGAATGAATATGCCAAGATCTTCAAGCACAATCTATTTTATTTCATCACTGTCTTACCCAATTCCTTAATTAAAAAACAATTAAATTACATTAATTTAAAAAAATAGTGCAAAGACAATTTTGAGTCCAAAGTACAGGAAAACTGAAGGAGATAGATATAAGTAATCATAAAAGGATCAAAACTCAGGCATTCTTTTTCTTCATTGTTTCTAATCAATTAAGATGTACTTTATCACTCTTTTGAAGATTGAGCCCAGTTTCATTTCTAAGCATCTTACCAAGTACTGACTAACAACAGCCATGCCATCCACTAATCAGCATTAACCACTAGTTTGGGCTGTATGTAAATTATAACATTTAGTTTTTAGAATAACTGATTTTAAAAAGCAAAACCCTTAAATGCCTTATGGTCAAGCAGATTCTGATTCAGTGTTGACATGCTACATAGACTTTTCTTGGCTGAAATCATTACAGAAGCAGATTGTCAGACCTTTCTTCTGTGGAAGCTCTGGGTGGGTTTTACCTGAAAACTTTTAAGAATCAAGCTCAAATTGTTTACACCACTCAGGGACTTTTGTACATTTTAATTATACTGTCAGAAAATTCTTTTTTTAAAAAAAATGATATTGAAAGGTTTATAGTCTATAGACTGTATTACTACTTGTGGAGTTATCTTTTTTTTTCCTTACAAGTAAAGCTTGGATGTAACTTTCTGGTCCTCTGAGGGTTGGGGGATGTGTGTCTATCCTACTGCCTAACACAATAGTCATTTATAGTAACAGTCCTTACACAGTCCAACCAGGCCTTCAGGCAAGTCCTAGACCAATTTCATCCAGTAAAGAACTACTAACAAGAGAATAATACTATAGATAGTAAGTTCATAATTAGTAAAAAATTAGAGTTTTGATTTCACTTCTTTCACCTTTTCTTATATACTTCTGGAGGTAAGAGTTATAATCTGCAGAATAAACTGGATACTATGATAGTATTAATACCAGTGGGTCACAATACCATGTCATTTCAGGAAATCATAAAATAAGGGCTATATGAGAGGAAACACTATTAGATTACGAATGCATTGAGTAAGTGTGGTGTTTTGTTTTGTTTTTAATTATTTCTAAAAAGACGGCCTGTGGAAAGTGTTTCCTGTACTAAACCCAATGTAGGCTGATGTAAAGGGATGTCTGAGTGAGAAACACAGATATCAGCTAGGGGTTGGGGGTTAACAAGTAACACAGAAAGAGGCAACTGGAAAAAGAAATATTTTTTATGAAAAAATTAGAGAAAACCCACATTATGCAGCAACATCTTAGGACCAGAGAAAAGAAAGATTACTCAAAATGATTACACCAGAGAGGAAGCAGCAGGGTCAGTCCCCAAATTATGAGAATACAAACTTGATTAATTTTAAGTGGTTAGAACAAGCCACAGACAGGAGCGCTATGGAAAAGGAAGGAATGCAATGTTACTTTACTCACAGATTACTGTGAATGAGATTAAGACAGTAAAAAGTGATGATGACTCTCAGCTAGCTTACCTTCCAAAGTCACAGAGTTTTAAGACAGCTGTATCAGGATCCAACAAGAGGTTCTGTGGTTTAATATCCCGATGGCAGATTCCAAAGGAATGGATATACGCTAAACTTCGGAACAGCTGATACATATACAACTAAAACAGACAGTAAAAAAGAATTAAATACTATCCCAAACAAACTAAAATTCTTAAGCAATTAATAAACTAACAGATTTTTAAAACTAAAAAAGCTGAAATCTTGAGGAAGATTACCACTTGGTCATCTTCCTCTGAAAAGTTTTATAATACTTGAAAAAGCATTTCTAAATTAAAATATCATTAATTATCTACTATATTTGCATGTCTACGAAGTATGAGAAATGACGATAGTTCTAGAAAGGCTTCAGGTCTCTTGTTCATAAAGTTGCTATGAGTCGTACTCGACTCAACGGCAATCAACAACAACATATGTGCATCGTCCTTAAAGAACTTAAAATTCAAAGCTACAATCAATGGCCTATCAAGATCTTCAGCAACTCTTTTGGTAGCATCACCAACTGCTGTTGCGTTGTTCAGGTGCCATCGAGTTGAGTACAACACATAGTGACCATATGAACAAAAGATCTGAACCCTGTTATATCCTGCACCATCTTCACACTTTCTGACACACAAGAGCCCATTGTGGCAGTCAGTTTCAATCCACCTGGTTTGCCAACCTCCACCATTCCTAGCTTACTTTCTTATTCAGAATAAGTACACGATAAAATACTATTAAAAATACATGCCTAGCTGATGGTAGGGAGCTCTGGTGGCCTAGTATGAAGGAACTGTGCTGTCAACCCAAAGGCATGCTGTTTGAATTTGCTGGCTGCTCTGTGGAAGAAAGATGGGTAACCCCGCCCCGCGTGACTTCCTGCCTCTGAAAAACCACACTCCTGGAGAATCAGCCAAATCGACTGTGTAAGCACAACAGTATAACATGGTGATTGTTATTTCCAGTTGCTTTATTTTTTTTTAATTTATTATTAATTTCAATGAAAATTTACAGAGACTTTGGGTTTCCATTCTTTCATTGTTGTACTTTTCTCCCCTCCCAGCCCTCCCCACCTAGTACACTACCCTCTTGGAAAAGTAAAAGTAAAAGAAAAATTCTTTTATTGTTTTACAATCCCTCCTCCAGGTCCAGTCCATTATGCAGCCTTTGCTCTGGACTCCTGTCATGACGATAATAACCTAATCACATATCCCTTTTAAACACTTTTCTCCCTCATCTGTTTCAATGCAGTATACATCACTGAACCCATCTCAGTCTCCCTCCACCCCAATGTCAGTCCTGTTTTACAACAGTGGCATCAAGCAGTATTTGTCCTTTTGTGACTAAGATACTTTACTCAGCATAATGTCCTCCAGAGTCACCCATTTTGAATAATATTGCATGAGTTCCTTGTTTTCTTTTTTTAAATTTTTATTTATTTATTTAGTGTGTGTGTGTGTGTGTGTGTGTGTGTACCGTCAAATCGGATCTGACTGGTACAGGAGGCGATTGTTCCCCCTTCTTCAGCAGAGCATCTGGTGGATTTGAACCGCGCACCTCTGGGATTGCAGTGCAGTTTCCTGCCACTAGGCAACCAGAGCTCGCCTGAGTTCCTTGTTTTCAATGCAGCATAGTATTCCATTGTGTGACTATACCACAGCTTCTCTATCCATTCCTTTGTTGATGGGCACTTAGGGTGCTTCCAACCCCTTGCTATTGTGAACAACGCCACGATAAACATGGGTATGCATCCAATTGCTGTATATGCACACAAAAGTGGGATAATGAATAAGGAAGATAGAAGAACTGATGCTTTTGAATTGTGGTGTGGGTGAAGAATATGGAATACAACATGGAGTGACAAAAATACCAAACTCATCTGTTTTAGAAGGAAGTACCACCACAGTGCTCCTTAGAGGCAAGTATAATGAAATTTCATGTCATATACTTGGGGCATGTTGTCAGGAGGCATTACTACTTTGAACAGGACAAGTCAGAGAAAGAGAGGATGATCCTCAACAACAGGCCTGACAGTGACTACAAACAATGGGCTTGAACAGACTGTGAAATGGTGCACGGTAGAGAAAGGTTTCTTCCAATCTGTTTTTTATAAGGTTTGCTTTGAATCATAGTTGACTCAACACCACCTAGTAAAGTTAATTACTGGTATCACTTAGGAAGACTTTTAAAATCTTGTTATAAAAACAAGTGAAGAACCAGTGTGCATGGACAAAAGATCCAGATTCCTGACTGTGGAGGAGAAGGGTGTGCCACTGACTGCTTATGTCCTGATCTTTACCCCAAAGTTAAACAACACAGAAATGATTTTTTTACAAGATGCAACCCAAAGATAATAGTGTCGTGGTAAAAAAATAAACCCAACAACAATGCCAAAACACCCAAAAAGTTCAAAGTCAGATTATATTGTCAGACATGGCATCATCTTTAGAGATTATAGCAGAGATGTAGGTAAACATTAACATGAAACATACTTTCCTTCAAGAGATATAAGGAAAATTACTAATAGTTGAATTTCAGACGTACACCCTAAATATTAAACTAAAGCTGGAAAATTAAATCTTCTATAAAATAAAGCACAATGTAAAACTGTGTTAAGTTCTTAAACAAGATCAGTATTTTGTCAGAGAACTTAGAATTAAGGCACTGAGGTAATTATTACATATAATCTTTTAAGTGTCATAATTCTATTATTATCTCATTGCTTGCAGAATCTTTTTCCAAATCTTAAAGGTTTATTCTATTACTACTGAGAAAATTATTTCTCGTAATAAACAGGAGTTTATATGCATTCATTTACTACAAGATAAATTTAACTAACTCTGTCAGGACCTTAATGTCTAAGCAATCAAGAATCCATGGAAGGAAAAAAAGGTGTTTTCTTTAACAAAAGAGAAAAATATGTTTAAATGAGGTTAATTTTGACATGCCATTTTA
>NW_006399782.1:11910253-11925555 GCF_000299155.1 Elephantulus edwardii | reverse complement strand
GAAATCCTGGGTATCTGAAATAGCTATTCTAATTTTCCTTATCTTTTGAAAATCTAGATAAAGGATGAATTATGCAATTTTATGTCTCACATTTCTGTCCATGCTGTAAAAGTATAGAACACAACATAACAGTAATAAAAACATTCTATAAACAACAATTTAGACGGGCCAGGTACTCCTCAAGTACTTTGTATGTATTATCTCATGTAATTCTTAAAATAGCCCTATCAGAAAGGTACTGATTCTGTCCAATGGCCTAGTGATAAAAGCCGTGCTGCAACATCAACATCCCAAATGCACATGGTTTGAATCCACCAGCTGCTCTGCAGGAGAAGAAAGGACAATTTCTTCCCTGTGATTTGCTGCCCTTGAAAACCCACTCAAGGGTCAGCTATGGATCAGTTCCAGCTTGATGGCAACAACAACAAGCACAGAGAAGGCAGGCAATAATCTATACTTAACTTTCTATAGTGTCTTGGGTAAGCAGTAACTTTTCATTATGATTTCTTTGACTAAACAATTCTATTTGTATTCCTAAAAACACAAAAATTTGATCAATAAATAGCTTGATCAGTAACTTTAAAATTATAAAATGCATCATAAAATGGACTGTGAACTTGAGGGGGGATTGTATAACAAGAGAATTTTTTCCTTTTTAAAGAGAAAACTGAACTGGGGGAAGGGTACGGGGAAATGTGCAACAATGAATGAAAGGGGAAAAAATGGAGACAATATGCTGTAAAAAACATACATGTTGCATTAAAAATCATTAATAAAATTTTTTTTTTAATTTAGGGGAAAAAATGGTAAATTAAGAGCAACACAAACATATCTGGTATTTTTTTAGAAGCTACGTGTTAATATACACCAAGCGTCAAATCAAAGTATATTTTCAACTATTTGTCTAATTCTTAGAACAACTGTTGCTGTTTTAAGGTACCTTGGAGTTGACTACACCTCACAGCAACCCTTTGAACAAGCGATCGGAACCCTGCCCTATCCCACACTATCCTCACAATCTTTCGTCTTGCTTAAGCCCACTGTGGTAGTCACTAGGTAAATCTATCTCACTGAGGGTCTTCCTTTCACCAACCCTCTACCTTCCCTGGCATGGCGTTTCTTTGAAAACTGGTTTCCTCCTGAGAGTATACCCAAGTGAGATCAAGTTTCATCATCTTTGCCAAATGCACAGAAAGCAAATAAAATGACCATAGCCCGGGCCAGGCACACTTTGCTCTTTAGCACTTTGGAGAAGTTCCTTACAGCAGATTTTCACAATACAAGGCTTTTGATTTCTTGATGGTTGTTGAAACCATGGGTGTTAATGGTGGATCCACCTTCTCCTTCTATCATAATGTTTCTACTGGTCCAACAGCGAGAATTTTTGTTTTCTTGCTGGTGAAGTGTAACTCAATATTGAAGGTTGTATAGTCTTTGATCTTTTGCAGTAGGTAGTTCAGGTCTACTTTCTACCACCAAAGCTATGCCATCTGTCTAACAGTTTGTTAAATCTTCTTCCAATCTCGATTTCACATTATTCAAATATATACTCCAGCTTATCAAGTATTTGCTCAGCTTATAGACTAAATAGGTATGGAGAAAGGATGCAACCCTGATGCACACCTATCTTGATTTTAAACCATGCAGGATTCTTTTTTTTTGTTCCAACAAATGCTTCTAGTCTATTTGTAGGTTTCAGATGAGCACCATTAAATGATCTGGGATTCTCGTTTTTCTCAATGTTAGCCATAATTTGTTATTATCCACACAAATACCTTTGCATAGTCAATACAGCACAAGTAAATATCTTCCTGGTATTCTCTGATTTCGGCTAAGATCCATTCAACATCAGCAATGATATCCCTAATGCCATAGCCTCTTCTGAATCCAGCTTGAAATTCTGTTAATGTCCTGTGTTCCAGTAATTTTTAAATAATCTTCAGCTAGTTTTTACTCACATGTGATATTAATGATTTTTTTGTCATTTCCACAGCCTGTTGGATCATCTTTTTTAGAAACAGGTCTCTTCCACTGATTTAACTAGAGATACATATTAATCTTCATTTTAATGAGGAAATAAGATTTTAGATGACTAAAAGCTACTATCAAGTCTAACACAAGTTCAGTGCCCTTTCCTCTTTCCTCGCTGCTATAGTATGTTTAAAATAATCAATAAATTAACAATCTTATTTGTGAGTAACAAATATGTATCTAGTTTTGGTGTGTTTAAGACTGTATCCTCAGATATCTTGTAAACAGCACTCCATCTTAAAACTCACTCATCTCCAAAAGGTGACCATTAATGAAAGTCAAGCCCTTAAAAGTCTTATTTATTTATTAGCCATTAGTCATCATATACAATGTAATCAAAGTAACAGGCATAAAGCAATAAGGTTATACCAAACCAAGCCCACTGATGTCGAGCTGATTCACAGTGATATTATAATGGGTCCTCAATTTGTAAATTTTTATTTAAGAAGACTGTTCATTTTTCTACCATGGAGTGGCTGGTGGATTCAAAGTGCCAGGTTTTTGTTAGTATTGCACAATGTTATACACCAGAGCTTTACTAAGGTCACAGGACCTACTCGGTTCCCTCCTGAAAAGTTTATCTATCACAAAAAATGGAACTGCCATACTGCTGGTATGTAAGCCAGAGTGTCCATACCTATGTGGTTGGTGAACATTATAGTGATGTGCTTTTCTCACTTTAAATAAGTGAATGAACTGCTTTGCTGTTAGATGATCCAGTTGATTCCAATCTATGAGGACATGATGTGTTGCAGAAAGTTCATCTGTTCCACAGGGTTTTCAAGTCTATGGCATTTAGGAAACAGATCGCCATGCCTATTTTACGAGCTACCTCTGAGTTAGTCTGAAATGACAACCTTTTAACTAGTTGTGGAGCAATTTGAAGCATCCAGGCAAATTCTTAAATAAATATGAGTAACTCATAACTCATCAATTCCAGGCATTGTATTTATGTCTCAAGACACTTAAACATAAAAAAAGATCTACTGTTGAAAGCATAATACCCATAATACTGACTCTCAATGGGCAGTGGCCTATTTTTCAAAAAGAAACATTCATTTTCCCAGAAGAGAGTGACAGGTATTATTGTTTGCTTTTCTAAAGAGTACCTATCTTTTACACATAAGGATGGCTTAGAGGTAAGGAACTGCACTGCCATTGAAAAGGTATGCCGTTCAGATCTACCAGCTGCTTCGCAGGGCAAAGATGGGCTATCTCCTCTTGTGAGATTTACTGCATCTAAAACTCTACTGGAGGGTCAGCTATGAGTCAGTTTTGACTCGATGGCACAAAAGAACAACAATCTTTTATATGTAGACATTAAAATACTCAGGAAAATACTATCTGGGATGTTTCCATTGAAACAAAGGGACTAGAAAAGAATGGGTGGTACAGATAGAATGTGACTGGCTATCAACCGGGAACTGCTGAAACTGAGTAACATATACAAGGAAATTCTTAATTTTATTTTGTGTACTTTTACATGTGTTTAAACTTTCAATAACAAAAATAAATATTAAGGGTGGCTAAAGAAAGGTAGAGAAACAAGCAAGATTTCTGCAGATAGGTATTGCTGCTATTTGTCGACAAGTCAATTTTGATTCCTAGAAACCCTTCAGGACAGAGGAGAACTGCCCCCAAGTTTCTTCAATTCTACCCGTTAGGGGAGCAGAATGCCAGGTCACTTCTCCCAGTGAGTAGCAGGGGGGTGTGAGCAAGCAATGGCTTCACGATTGTGCCATGAGGCCAGGATTCCTTTCAAATGGATAAAGTCTAAGAAAATGAAGTGCCATATATTCTACTAAGAAGCAGTGGGGGAAACAGGTATTGTTTGGACAAGAATCAATGTAGATTTGCTAGTAGGTAAATATATTTAGAGTATGCCAACCTCTCTTTTCCAAGACAAGATTGTTAATGCAAATGCATATATCTGCACATATATGAAGCAATTAATTTGAAGTATTATGACTCGAGTCAAGTGTACTTTAATCTTTAAATTGATTGCCACATATTTTCCCTTTGTAATGTTACTGAATTGTGTATGTGAAGAATACTTACATGGCCGTACATGTTACCTATATTTTTACCCCAAGGAGTGTCATCCACTTCCTAAACAACATGGCTCTGGACACTATGAATTTTGAGAAATGACGGTAGTTATAGAAAGGCTTCAGGTCTTCTGTTCATAGGGTCGCTAAGAGTCATGCTTGAGTCGACAGCAATCAACAATGACAACATAAAGGAATATGATATTTCTAGTTCTTTAGTGAACATCTACATTTTATTTGTTATACAGTTAATTACGGAGGCTTGTTTTCCTTTCTAGAGAAAGGTTTCAGAGTTCAATCATTTAGCATTCATTTGCTGAATTAAAAAGTGCGGGGGGGGGATGTAAAACCACTGAGTACCTCTTATTGAAAGTCCTCAGCATTTCACTTTTATATTTAGTACTAAGGCTTTCTATTACTTTAATTTCACAGTCCACAGTGTTTTTTAATACTAGTCTCAGCTTATACATCAATAATGCTATATTGTGGGAGGGAGTACAATTTTGTCAACACAGAACCTAACAGAGAATGAACTAGTGATTTGCATAAAGCACCTACGTACCAAACATGCACTTCAAAGGTCGAGCATCAAGATAAAAATTCATGATGTGCCACTGCCCTGCACTAATATGAACCACAGGATAAACCTCCAACACAACCATTTTAAACTTATTATTTTCTGGTGAGTTGGAACTGACCCATAGATGACCCTCCAGCAGGTTTTCCAGAAGCAGTAAATCACATTGGGAGGAGACTGACCATCTTTCTCCTGCAGACTAGCTGACAAATTCAAACTGTGTTCTATTGCATAGGCAGTGCAACTCCTTACCAATAAGCCCTGTTTTAAAATTGGAGAGTTCCATTAATTACTTATTACTAAGCAATAGTTACATTAGCCTTGTTTTCTGTTACCAAGTTGATAGCACACGTCATAGCAACGCGATGAACAGCAGATCTGAACTTTGCCCTATCCCATGTTAAGCTAATCATCAGCCATACTCAGTCCACTGATAGTCACTATGTCAATGCACCTTGTTGAAGGTCTTCCCCTCTTGAGGTGACCCTCCACCTTTCCTAAAATAATGTCTTTTTCCATGAACTGGCCCCACCTAAATATGTCCAAAAGTATGGGACACAAATTTCAACACCTTTGCTTCTAAGGACACTCTGATTGCACTTTCTCCAGAACAGATTTATTTGTTTTTGGCAGTCCAGGGATATTCAGAACTCTCTGCCACCACCACAATTCAAAAGCCTGGATTCTCCTTTTGTCATCCTTATTCACTGTCCAACTTTCAACTGTATAAGAAGTAAGAGAAAAGATCATGCACGTTAGTCTTTAAACTAACATCATTGCACTTTGGAGAGGTCCTTGACAACAAATTTTCCCAGTGCAATGTGTTTTTTTTTTTAAAATTTCTTGACTGTGTTGACTTTGTATTTAAGACGAAATCATTGACAATTTCTCTCTTTTCTCCATCTGTCATGATGCTGCCTATTGGCCCAGTGAAGAGAATCTTTGTCTTCTTGAATTTGAGATGCAATCCATGTTGAAGGTTCTAATTTTTTATCATCTGTAGCAAATATTTGGAGTCCTCTTCCCTTTTAACAAGCAAAGTTTTGTCATGTGCATAATGCAGGCTGTTAATGAGTCTCCTTCCTATCTTGATGCCACCTTCTTCTTCAGAGTTCAGCTTCTCAAATGACTTGCTCAGCATACAGACTGAATTGGTACAGAGAAAAGATAGCGCCCTAACACACACCTTTCTTGATTTTAAACAATGCTCTACCTGAACAACAACAGCTTCTTGATCTATGTACAGTTTTTCTTGAGCAAAATTAAGTGACATGAGATTTTAATTCTTCTCAATGTTAGCCATAATTTGTTATGACCCATACAGTCAAATGCCTTTGCATAGTCACTACACTAAAACATAACAGCCATCTTTCTGGTATTCTCTGCTTTCAGCCAAGATCCATCTGACGTCAGCAATATCTTCTATGCCACAGCCTCTATTAAACTTAGCTTTAACTTCTTGCAGTACTGTTAATTCTAGTAATTTTTTTTTAATCACTGGCAAGAGTTTACTTGTATGTGATATTATTTAGTAATTTCTACATTCTATTGAAATATCTTCCACCCCCCACACCCCCCTTTAAATGGGAACAAGCATGGATCTTTTCCAGTCAGCTGGTCAGGTAATGGTTTTCCAAATTTCTTGTCATAAATGGTGAACATATCCAGAGCTGTATTTGTTTGCTGAAACGTGTATGGTATTCATCAATTTCTGGGGCCTTACTTTTTGTCAATGCCTTCAGTGCAGCTTGAACTTCTTCCTTCACACCCACTGGTCCTTGGTCAACCGCTACTTCCTAAATTGGGTTCATGTCAGCCAATTCTTTTTGATATATTCATTCTGTGTATTTCTTCAATCTTCTTTTGCTGGTTCCTAGATCACTAAGGATTTTATCCATCGCATACTTGAGTGTTGCAAATTGAAGCTACAATTTTTCATTCTTCCATCTTGAGAAATGCAAAGTCAGTTCTTCTTTTTTTATTTTCTAACTCCAATTCTGTGCACATATTGTCCTATTTATCTAGAATAGGTGAGCTCTGGCAGCCCAGTGGTTGAAGAGCTGCACTACCAATCCTTAGGTAAGCTGTTCAAGTCCACTAGGTGGCTTTGAGGGAGAAAGATGGGTAATCTCCTCCCAAGCAACTTTAAGCCTCAGAAAAGTGACTAGAGGGTCATCTATGAGTTGGTTCTGATAGGTGGGACAACATAACAACCTTCTAAAACCAGAATGAAATAATAAAGTGTACTTAGTAGGGAATGTTTGTGATTTCATTCTAACTATCTCCAATTTAACTACAGCCTCAGCCAATTTCTGTTAAGTCCAAACAGAAGCACACTGGAATAAAATTTAATGTTCTTGCTTTGGTATTGTGAAGTTTAGGAACTGTTTAGTATGGAATAACTTCAAGATTTTGATTTGAAAATATTCAGAATTAATATAATCTTATTTTCCAGAATCCCTTTTCTAAAGAACAAAACAAAAATTTCAAAGTTCATGAGTACCATCAATATGTACTTAAAACATCTGAACTATCAAATCTGTTCCTAGTTAATTTTCACAATGTCCTAATTAACAAAATAAAAATGTTTCTAATGATTTATCAGGGATAGATAAAAATGTTTCTAATCATCTATCTGGTGGCATAGCCTATAAAAAGTTCCACGGCTAATTCAAAGGCTAACTCTCTCATGATTTCAAACCACCAGTGGCTCCTCAGGGTTCACACAGATAATCTCTTCCCATGCAAGTAACAGTCTGGGAAAACCAAAGTCAGCTAGGAGTGGGTTCTATCCAACCCAACAGCAATGACAGAGAGAAGTGTCTAATACAACTTTCATTAGAATTGTGATGGATAAATTCATCAGTCAGCCACGAGTACTAACAAATAAACAACACTGTAAAAACATTATGCATAAAAAAAATTAAGCATCATCTTGACAGACTCCTCTGGCTATTTAAAATTACTGGGAGTTTAAAATTCAGTTACAGAAGCAATAAATGTACCTATAAATGGCAATTAAAATATTAAATTTCATCACATTTAGATGAAGACTTCACATTTACTAACTATTGAAAGAATTTAAAGATGCTCGAACAATTTTTTTTTTTCAGTTTCCCCCTGAATATGTGACACAATACTACCATTTAAAATTACTCAACTAGCTCAATGTCATTTTTCAAAATGAGAAATTACTCAATTTTTGCGTACCTTGACATAGATCACAGGAAGCGTCTGTTTGGCTCGACTATAATGTCTGGCAACTCTATATACTGTTTCCGGAACATAGTCCAGCACCAGATTAAGATAGACTTCATCTTTCTGAAAGAGTTAGGAGGGATAAAAAAGTCAAAAGGTTAGAAATTAAGGGTATACATGTTCAAATAACAATAAACTCTCATTGAGATTTTTAAAGAAAATATTCACGTGTTCTATTTTAATTATATAAAATTAGTTCAAAGCAGAACCATAACAGTAAAAGTAATTATATCACATAATTTTATTAATATTTCCATAGAAAAACTATAGCCATTCCCATACTGATAACTCAACCATATTTAAACTATTGTTTTGGTTACCATGATTTTAAAGATTGTCTGTCACCTGTCATAAAATTTCCTATTGGAAAATCAATGATTCATATTCTATCAGGAAATGAAGCAGAATAGTAGAGACAGTACATAATTAAGAGCTATATCTTTTGTTCAAAAGATCTTTAAATCACTTCATCTCTCTGGAGTTTAGCTTCCTCAACTATAATGAAAAGCTAGACTGCTCAGTCTTCAAAATTGTCTTTATCTCTACAAAAAGAATCTACAGTTAACAAAATATGTAACTACTTAAATAGACACATTCAATAATCAAGTGAAATATAATGGCTAACAAAGTATTTCATTACTTAAATAGATACTTTTATTCTGTAATCAACTGAAATATAAGTTACTGGATCTGGAATAAAGGTAGACCTGGCATTCGGAACATGTACTATTTATGTCATATATATCTGACCTCACTTTAGAGCAAGTGATTCCAACCCCTACTTGCACCTTTATTTGCTGCACATGCAGCTTTTAAATCACTAAAAAGGCTTTGAGTCTTTCTTAAAGTAAGGCTAAGTCAAAATTGTATGCACCTACCCCAACTCACCTACAAACTCCACTTAAAGACTTAAAGAGAATTAGAACAGAGCTCATTCGTAACCCAGGTACATATCATGTTTCTCTGACTGCCTTGAAAAGAGCAGCTTCAGACTATGGTGCTAGCAGCAACCAGGCTGTGGGTTCAAGAGTGAGGTTAAAAGTGTGGGTTCAAGATGAGTGATCTCTAACATACTCAAGCCCATTTCTGCAGTCACCTTTTCAATCCACCTGGTTGAGGGTCCTCCTCTCTATTGTCATCCCTCACTTTTCCAAGCATGATGTTCCTCTCCAAGGAATAACATCTCCTAGCAATACACCCAAAGTATGTAAGACAAAGCTTCATCATCTTTGCCTCAAAGGTGCATTGCAGCCGCACCTTCTCCAAAACATACATGCTTATTCTTTTGGCAGTCCATGGGATCTTCAGCTCTCGTCAGCAGCACCACAGTTCAAAGGCATCAATTCTTCTTTTGTCATCCTTTTTCACTGTCCAGTTCTAAGTAGCATAGCAAGTGAATGAAAGACCATGGCCTGAAACAGGTGCAATTTAGTCTTCAAACTAACATCACTGCTCCTAGATAATCTGGAGAGATCCCTGACTGCAGATTTTGCCAATGTAATATGTCTCCTAATTTCCTGACTGCTGGCATCAAAAGTATTGATTGTGGATCCAGGAAAGATGAAGTTGTTGACAGTTTCAATATTTTCCTCATCTGTTATGATGCTGACTTTCAGTCCAGTGGCAAGAGCTTTGTTGAAATGCAATCTATATTAAAGGCTGCAGTATTTGATTTTCTGCAGCAAAGAAGAGGAATAAGTCTTCACTTTCAGCAAGCAGGGCTGTGTCCTCTGCATGTCAAAGATTATTGATGAGTCTTCCTTCAACCCAGATGCCATTTTCTTCTTCACAGTGTCCACTTCTCTAATAATTTGCTCAGCATATGGACTGAACAGGTATGGAGAAAAGATTCAACCCTGACACACTCCTTTCTTAATTTTAAACCATATAGTGTTCTCTTGCTCTGTTCACACAAAAGCCCCTTGATTTAGGTTTAAGCTTTACAAGAGCACAATTAGGTGTTCCTATTATTCTCAATGTGAGCCATAATTTTCTACCGTTCACACAGTCAAATCTTTTGTATAGTCAAAACAGCACAAATAAACATTCATGTAGTATTCTTTGCTTTCAGCAGGATCCTTCTGACATCAGCAATGATATTTCTGATGCCATGGCCTCTTCTAAATTTGAACTTCTGGCTGTTCTCTAGCTATGTATTTTTCTGGCCATTTTTGAATGATCTTCAGCAGATAATTGCCTAGGATATCAGGGATATTATGCAATAATTTCCACATTGTGTTGGATCACCTTTCTTGGTAATGAGAACAAAATATGGATCTCTCCTAGTCAGTGAGGCAACTGGCCTCCAATCTTCGTGGCATACAATGATGAGCACGTCTAGGACTGCAACTGTCATTCAAAATAGGTCAACTAGTATCCCATCAATTCCTGGGGTCTTAATTTTTTGCCAATGCCTTTGGTATTTCCTGAAATATTTCAGTGCAAGTCAATTCTTTTTGGTACAATGATTCTGTATAGTCCCTCCATCTTCTTTTGATTCTTCCTGGATCATTCAAGATTTTGACCATTACATTCCTTTGTAAAGTCCACTGGACATTTAAAAACTGTCACAATGTCTACATTGTTTGCCGATGATTCTTTTGTTTTGTTCCAATTAAATCCACCTTTTAAAAAAAAATCTACACGGCTTCTAAAACTAAAAAACCAAAACCAACTAAATTATTCTATAACTAAATCTAATCTGAAATAAATAATATCATGTTCTCTTGTTAAATTTATAGATGTTTGAAGAACAAAAAAAACCCGTCTTAGAGGAAGTGCAACCAAGGTGCTCCTTAGGGGTAAGGATCACAAAACTTCATTTCACCATTTTTGGTTATGTTATCAGGAGGGGACCAATGTTTGGGGGTAAAGAAAAATCAGAATGCTAGGAAAGGTGCTAGGATCAACGAAAGAGAGAAAAGCCCTCAACAAGATGGGTGGACACAGGGACCACAATAATGGACACATCACAGACTGTGAGGATGGCACAGGATAGGACAAGGTTTCAATCTGCTGTTTATACAGTTACTGTGAGTCTTAGGCAACTTGATGGTATCTAACAACAGGTCAGAGAATCTCTCTCTCTTTTTTTTTTTTTTTTTTTTAGTTTTTTCCACTTAGTCTATTCCTATTGTTAGAATCCTCTATTTTACAAATATCCCTTACCAAAGAAAACAATTAAGCCAAGTAATGCAGGAACAAAGTACAGACAAAAACAGGTATCATGGGACTCTATAAAATGATAACATAAAAAGCTGGAGGGCTTCTCCCCAACAAAATAAAATTTTAATTAGCAAAAATTTATTAAAACAACAGTAACCGAAGCTAACTAAAAATTGTCCTAAGGTCATACATACACTAAACGGAAAAATCAAACATCCATTCAACTAAATCCTAGTTATAAAGCATGAGAGCAGAAAAATCCCAAGCTTAAAGATATTGTCAAAATAAAATGGAAATATTGATGGACAACAATTAAGAGGAGGCCATGAGGTCCATGACACCAGCAAAAAAAAAAATCAACCCCAAAAGAGATGGTGAAACAGGAGACTTGTCGCTATCAACACTAGGGATTTGGTAAACATGTGCAAAGACACTGGGCTACAAATAGGAGAAATATGAACAGGATGGGCAAACTTGGAAGCATTCCCTTCAAAGGGCACAAAAACCCAGCATCACAGAGCAGAAGCACCAATGGCACAAAGAGCTAAAATACAGCCTCTGGCAAAATACTTTCTAAATAACAAGAGACTAATCTAATGGTGACACCCAGAGAGGTTGGCTTAGAAAAGTAAAAATCACATTCATCTTCTTGATTTCTAGAATCCTGTGTGCATGACCAACACTGTACTCTCTCAAGACCTATCAGGCAAGAACCTCAAAGGTAAATCCCTGGTTAAACACATAGCAAAAAACTGTGAACTCCCTGACTTGTCACAGGAGCCTCCAAGTACAAACTCATAGGTAAAATTCTGACTAGCTAAGGGCATGAAGCACCTTTAAACAATAAACTGTTGACAGATTTTAAATCAGTAAGCTTAATTTCCAACTTAAGCAAGAAAATAGAGTGAACATGTGTAAACTAAATGTCTAGCCAAACAGAAGAAAATACATCATTCAGAGTAATGCAAAAATAAATGAAATGGATAACAGAAAAGCGACAAAACCAAAAGTTGAGTTCACTGAGGTGGGAAATTCAACAAAACAAACTTACAACTTTTAAAATTAACCAAGCGGGAAAAAAAACCCCTCAAATTACCAAAACCAGGAATGACAGAGGACTATCACAAATGATCTTACAGAAATACAAATATTACAATGTAAAAATAGAAACAATTTGCATGCCAACAAATTGGATAAATTCATTAAGATGGGGCAAAGTCCAAGAAAACACAAACTACCCAAAAAAGGTAGAATCTCTAAGTAAATCAGTGACAAAAAATTGAAATAGTAATTATAAAACTTTTTTCACAAAAGAAACACAGACATCATATGCCACCAGAACTCCTTTATTTAAGCCCTTTTTTAGCAGGGAAAACTCTTGCTCTTTGAAGAGTTCAGGTGGCATGAACTTGTGCTAACTCAAAATTATCAAATTCAACAGTGGCTCTGCAGAAGAAGTGCAATTTCCTGCAGTGAGATTTACAGTCTCTAAAGACTCACTGGAGAATCAGCTATGAGTCAGTTATGATTTGATGGCAATGAATTGTAGTAGTAAATAGGAACTGTATCACCTGCTCCAACTTATTTATCAATTTAATTTAAAGACACACTTAGGAATGGATCTTGTTAATAAACCCAAACAGGTGGCTGCTTATAGATGCACAAATTTTTAAGGTTGACGTAGAATCTGAAAATCAAGTAATGGCTGAATTGTTGTTACTATGTGCCGCTGGGTCAAGTAATTCTACACACCACAGTGAAGCACAAAAATTATCACAATCCCTCTCTCTATCAGGGTGAGGATAAGACTGAGAAAAACTGGATAAATTATGTATACTGCATTGAAGCTGATGAGGGAGAGAACAGTTTAAAAGTAGTATATTTTAGGGCATTATGATTATAAGAGTTCAGAATGAGGGTTGCAAAGTGGAGTATACTCGGAGTGGGAGTGGGGCTTGCGGGGGGGGGGGGGGGGTGGTTGTATACCAATGAAGGAGTTTTTCTTTTGCTTTTCAAGGAGAAGAGCAACTGGGAGTGGGGGAGGGATGGGCAGGGAGAAGAGTGCAACAATGAATGAATGGAAATCCAGTATCTCTGTAAATGTTCACGGAAATTAATTAAAAAAAAAAAAAACCAACCCAAAAAATTAGCACCATCAACTCATTAGATGCAGATTTTATTATTTTAAAAAATAATCCATTTCAAGTCTTTTGTGGTAAAAACTGTTCAACAAGGAATAGAAGGATCTATTTAGGAGGCCAGATGGTACCGTGCATAACATTATCAGGTTGCTGAGCCAAACATCAGAGTTCAAACTCACCAGCCAATTTACAGGAGAAAAGTGAGCAGTCTTTTTCCTTAGAGATGTACAGCTCCAGAAATTTGAGGAGCGGGTGCTAAGAACTGGAAATTGGCTTAGCTTCACACTTAATGATGTAAGGTTGAACGTGATCTCCCTAAATCAGAGACAAGACTAGAGTATCTTAAGTCCCTCTCAGTCTCTGAGGAGATTTGCATTATAAATGGATTTGTGAACCCACATTGGACTGTTGACTGAAGAGATTCACATTTGAAAGAAAGTCAAACAGGAAAGAAGAGAAGGGAAAAGGTAAATAAGCGACTATCTTTTTGTAACTGGAACAAGCGGCTTTTCTTCTAAAGCAGGGTAAAGTTGGTGCCCATCAGACCTCATCTCCTAGACTTGAGGATGGAGTGTGCTCACTCAAAGATCACCTGGATCTAGAGGAATGCAACAGAATGCAACAACAGAGAAACAGGCTGAGCTTAGAGGTGTTCCTTCAGCGCAGCCCACCTACCATGCAGAGATGCATGGTTGAGTTGAGGAGCAGGGCGTAGCCATGAGGACGTCTGGCCTGTTGACTCAACTTTGCTCCATATGGAAGCTAGGACTGAGTGAGGGGATCAAGGGATGTGGAATGCAGGGAGAAGCGTGGACTCCTGAGTTTGCAGTTGATGCCCATATAAACTTGACACAGATGACAAATATGACACAGATGTCTGGGGTTTATTAGATGACCAGACCCAACCAGATGAAGATGATCCACACTGTCAACCAGGGCTGACTGCTGCAACCTGATTGCTTGCTCTGGATTGGACAATGCTTATGAGCGCAGGTGATTCAAGTTTCCAGCGTGAACAGAGGATCTGTCAGCAAAATGAAAATGTGCTTATTTCCTCACGGGTTTGACAGGGATGGGCAAATCATCAAGTGTTAAGAAATTGTGCTACAAGCTCAATGGCCCGAGGTTAGAATCTACCAGCTGCTCCATGGAAGAAAGATGGAAAACCTCCTCCCTATTTACTGCCATTTTACTGTCTCTGAAAAACCGCTGAAGGGTTAGCTATGGGTCGGTTCCAACTCGACAGTACACAATAATTAAACCAAGGCAGATAATGCAGAATGAGGCATGACATAGCTGGCTTACCTAATTTCATGAAGGTTGGTGGGATGATTCTAAGGAAGGAAAAAACTCTCCACAATATAAATAAAATATAATGTAAATGAAAGACTGTATGAAACACAATGTACATGCATGAAACACAAAGCATATTAAAAATATTAATAAAAAACAGATAAAGAAATACAATAAAAACACTAGAATATCTGCAGTCACCTATCTGGTACAATTGACTGAAGGTTCAATGGCGAGGCAGTAGCAAGAAAGACAAAAGGCATCTAGACTGGGAAGAAAAAGTAAACCTATCTCTGTTGATGACATGATCTTATTTACAGAAAAATGCAAAGTTTAAAAAAACTATTTAAATGGCTATTTTCAGCAAAACTGTAAAATATAGGATCAATAATTTTCTAAATTTGTAAAATCAATTTTACTGATCATTCAAAAATGAATTAAAACAATAAGTAACTTTACAACAGCACATAATTACAATACATAGTTATAATATTTGAACAAAATATTAATAAACCTAAAAAAATTTGTGCTAATAAATGAGTTGAACTGTAAGGTTGTTATTATCCAATTTTCTGGAAAAGAAAAGCTGTTAGAATCTGTCCAATGGAGCGCCAGCGAGAGCGACGCAGCGCGAGAACACCGCTGCCAGACGGGAGAACACTGCTGCCGCCAGACGGGGTTCCACTGCGAGAGGGGCCTGGAAGAGACCCGGGAAAAACAACAGCCAGCCACCTACCGCGGAACTCCAGAGGAGCGAAGACTGTGAGACCCCAGAGGAACGAAGACTAC
>NW_006399782.1:11886418-11903693 GCF_000299155.1 Elephantulus edwardii | reverse complement strand
TAAAAAAAAAGAATCTGTCCAATGAACAGTCATAAAACATATGCTTGAACAGGACATAGCATGATGTAAAAAAATTCATAACCTAGTAAAAAAACCTATTTTAAAAAAAACAGAAAAAATGTTATAAAAGAAGTATACACAAGTTTTTCTGAGGTAAGCTTCTGAGAATTGAAAAGATGGTAGGAAAAAAGAGGAAAGTGAGATATGAAAGAGTTACACACAGACAAAACTAGCAACTGGTGGAAGGTAGAGAAAAAGCATTCCAGAAAGCATCTGCATTCAGAGACCAACACCAATATGAATTTTGACAAAGATGTAACACAGGTAGCATGTGAGAAAGGAGAGATCACAAAAGTGATTGATTATGTTACATCTGCAGACCTGGGATGACTCTTGGAGGAATCTGGAATTTACCCTCTGCTGTCATGTGCTGAGTCATGTCATGAGTTGGAGTCGACTCAAAGCTGACACTCCAGTGGATTTTCAGAGGCCTATACATCATCCAGAAAACGAATGCCCATCTTTCTCCCATGGAGCAGCTGGTGGATTAGAACTGTATTCCTTTGAGTTGGCAGTACAACTCCTTACCACTAAGTCATCAGAGCCCCCTAGAATTTATCTTTCACATATGTGAAAAAGCAATACAGTGAGAAAGACTACCTGTGTAAAAGAACAAGGCGGGCATGTGGAATGGCAAGTTGGACCCCTACTAACTCCACAAGGGGGAACTGCACCCACCAACAACATCCAAAGTACAAAACTAACTCCCATAAGAGCAGACATGCCTTCCTCAGTCCCACAACTAATTCTAATTCCAACCCAAATCTTACTAGTCTGCTGGTTCCAAAATCCATTGCAATGGCTACACAGATTCCATAGAACCGTACTCACTAGAGAAGTCAAAAGGCTCTAATTCAAATTGGCAGGAGGATTCAAACACTTAGTCAAGACCACTTCCAGAGTGTGCTCACAGGCCCCTCAACCACTTTAGGCCAGTGTTACAAAAGCTCTCTTAGTCCTACAGATTAAGGTGTTTCCCCATTGGTTCTCCAAGCTCCTTGCTCTGATTGTATTTGGTAGTGGTCCCAAGGTCGGCTCTGTACCACATTTTTACGTCTCTGATTCTCTGCTGACATTGTTGCTCTGTTCCTGGAGGACCAAATCTGAATGACATAAGAATCTTTGGTCCCAAAGGACATGCACTGTGATCTCTGCTGCTGCTGCTTCTTTTTTGGTGGTAAGATTCCTGATTTCTGGCACTAAATCTGCTCCATTTAATGGCAAGATTAGCCAATCCCCTTGTTGATAGACTAACAAACCCTTTTTTTATGATTCCACTGATCTATGTGGCAAAGTCAAAGTTAACGACTTAGAACATAATTTTGAACAGTAAACCCTTGACACCACAACCTGCTGCCATTTTACAGTAGAGATGGACGATGATTCATCCCACGCTTATTAAACCTGGACAAATGAATTCTTGCCACAATGGCTCCTGCTGCTACTCTCACAGATAAGGAATCTATGGTTTATCCTTGTTGTAAAATACTATTTTAAGTTGAACTTAGGAAGAGAACTTGAGAACTTAGCAAAAATATAGGTGAGAAACAAATGTAAACCTGAACTAAGGCAGCACCAGTAAAAATAAAACAATAAATTTAATTGGTTCAACAAACAGATCTTGAACAACAGGCAAAAAAGGCAGTAAGTAACTAACATTTCTTTAATAATATTTTAACAGGAAGAAGTTGCCTCTTTAGCCTACAAGGACAACTAAAGACATTTATCAGTCTGAGTCCTTTATCTTCTTCTTGTCACTATGACTCACAGCAACCCCGTGAACAACAGATCCGAACCTTACCCTATCCTGTCCCATCCTCATCACTCTGTCTGCTATGCTCCAGACCATTACTGCAGTCACTGTGTCAATTCAACTACTTGAGGGATTTCCTCTTTAACTACCTCTCTACCTTCCACAGCATATTTTTGGCAAGGACTAGTCCTTCCTGAAAACATGCCCAAAGAACATGAGACCAAGTTTCACCACTCTTGCCTCTAAAGAGTACCCTGGTTCTTCCAAGATTTATTTGTTCTTTTGGAAGTTCATATTATATTCATTACTCTTTGCCAACACTACAATTCAAAGACATTAATTTTATTTCTGTCATCTTTAGTCACTGTCCAACTTTCAGGTGTACAACAAATAACTGAACAGACCATGGCTTAGATCAGGGGTAGTTTAGTCTTTATACTAATATTGTTGCTCTTTAGTACTTTAAAGAGGTCCTGGACAGAAGAACTGTGCCTAAGTAATTGTGATCCAAGTTAAAGGAAATCATTGGACAACTTCAATCTTTTCTCTATCATGCTGTTGTCAGTAAATCCAGCAGCGAAGATTTTTGTTTTAATGTTGAAACGTAGTCCATGTTGAAACAATGTGATATTCTGCATTAAGTGCTTCAAGTCTTCTTCACTTTGTGAAGAAGGTTGTGTCATGACCATAATGCAGGTTTGCTGACAAGTTTTCCTTCAATCCTGATGCTACATTCTTCCTCATATAATGCAGCTTCTTGAGTGATTTGCTTAGAAAACACATTGAACAGATACGGGAAAAGTATACAATCCTTTATCCTCCTGTTGTTTTTTTTAAGTGCTGAAATTGACTCAAAGCAACTTTACAATCAATAGGTCTGAACTCTGTCCTGTCCTGTGTCATATTATGTCTAACAATGTTCTTCTATTATTCACAGGGTTTTCAAAGGCCAGTTATTTCGGAAGTGGTTGGCCAGTACTTTTCTGCAGTTGCTTGATATCTCTACTGTAATCTGCCCACCACGGGCTGGAGAAAGATCTCCTTATAAAATTTAAAGCTTTGTTGATGGATGTGGTTTGCCTCTCCATTCTGCAATCTACAGCTGAAATGCAATTCTTTTGGTGTGGGGAGAAGGGGGAAATGAATGTGCAGGAAACTCCAATAGTCTAGTTCACAGGTAGTTGCCATGCTAAGCCAAAGGGCATGCCTTTCTGAGGGGGTGTGAAGATGAAAGATGGGCAATCTCTTCCTGTGTGATTTACAGCTTCCAAAACCTGCACAAGGCTGGGCTAAGAATAGGTTGTGATGATTATGTGCTGTGTTTTGTTGACTCTCTTTTCCATGAACTTAACAATAAGACTTTCTGACCATTTATCAAGATGACCTTTTTCGTGAAGAGGAAGAAAAACGAAATTTTCCCTGTATTTTAATTGCTGCTAAGTCTGCTCAAAATCACAGACTTTTACTTTCTTTCATTTTTCTAGTTACTCAAACACAAAAAGTCACTGCTGTCAAATCAGAACCAACTCATATCTGACCCTCTAGTGGGTTTTTGGAGGCCATCAACTCCAAGGGAGGAGACTGCTCATTTTTTTTCTTCCTCAGAGTACTGCTGGTGGGTTCAAAACACTCTACAGAGGTAGCCTGTAGTAGCTGGACAACACCACAGAGATCAGACCACCAGAGAGCCCTTTTTTCTCTTCACATGATGTGCTAAATCAAAACGTTCCCTTTAGGCAGTTCAGATCAAGAAGGCCTACTTCCTGCTATTACAGGTAGCCCCCACTTTGTCCCCTTTAATGAGCTTTAACTCTGCTAACAATTCCTGAAAGTACTTTCAAGGGCTGTGCATGTGAAAAGGTAAGAGTTACGACAGACAGGAGGCACAGTCCGGTGATAGATGCTATCTTCAAAGAGGAAAGTAATGGTACAAGTTCCATGGTAACCAAATATTATTCTTTATATCCTTTATCCTGAAAGAGGGAAGTCTAACAGTGTGTATGTCTTGTGATTAAGTAACTAACCTGAAAGGCATAATCTCAGAGGTTAGCTGCACAGGACTATTGATTTGCATGATCTCTCCTTTTCTAAGAGAACAAAAAGTGCTAAAATAACATATGTTCTTTCTGATACCTTTAACCTGGCCCTAAAAACATTCCCTTGCTAGAACAGATTTGGGAAGCCCATACTCTGTCTCCTTTATGTCAGTATATATATAATAAATCTTCCCCCCTTTCTATTCCATCCTGTCTCCAATATTATTGTTCTCGAAGTAGGTGGCAGAACTGTGGTTTTTCTCATGACAACATGCCGGGTGCTTTTACACCACTCCTCTCCATTATATTTATAGTACTATGAGGTTTTATGAGGGGGGGGAAAACTCAACAAAAACCCAAACAACCTCTGACAGCAATCTGCTCAAAGGGGGATTTGTGAATGAAGAACACGAGAAGTAGAGGTCGTTAACTCTGGAGGGGTGAAGGAGTAATTCTATCATGCTAGATATGACAACCCAATCTTTTAGCTGAAGATTTTATATCAGAGCTTACATACTGAGAATTTAAACTTCAACACTGAAACTTCAACTGATAAATACTAAAGAGCCACTAAAAACTACACTGTGAAGAATATAGTCCAGAATAATTATAAGAGAAAAAAAAATATTAAGACAAAGTCTAGGGAAGAACAAATAATGTTTAGGTATAGAGAGCATAACTTGTACACTTGTGACATTTAATTCTTACAGTACCACCAAGCATTTACACATCACCTTCATTTTACAAATAAGGGACAAGATAATTTACTCAGTCACACAACCAGTATAAAGTAGAGACACCATGAAGCACAAAAAAGTGTTCTGACTCCCGAACTCTTTTACCTACTTTGAAGATGTTTTTGGCCTTTTTTTCCTTCTCATCTCAATATAACTAAATTCATTCTCACCTATCTTCTCCTAAAGAAGTTAATGACTGAATTAGAATTTTGTTCAAATGCATGCATACACACACAACCCCCACACACCCCCACCCTCTGTGTCACTTTATATAGAACAAAATTAATATATTAATAGGAGGTTAAATACAGAGACTGCTGGGTTCAATTCTTTGTTCTATTGTATATTAGATGGACCTGAGATATACTGCTTAACTTTATGTTCTGTAATTTCTTCATGTATGAAATGAGGATAAGAAGATAATTTCTTTCACTAACATACTATGAATATTCTGATTGCCTTTGTTATTATTAGCACAGTGTCAGCCCATTAGAAACAAATATTTGCCATTATTTATACTGGCTCTAAACATGTGTTTGTTAAGATCTTGGATATTACATAACACATTTCAAGACTGTGCGACGACCAGAAAGCTTCAGTCATAAGATGTTGTTCTTTGAACTGAATCCTTCTATGTCATATTATTTGTCATCATTATCATAACTACTGATATTACACACACACACACACACAGAGATTTAACTACTGATGTGTACTACTGATAAATAAAAGAAAGAAAAAATATTCACTGTGAATATCTATCTGCATATTCAGCTTTAATCCTATCTCCTTGCATCAACCAATTCCTTTTTTCTTTTCCCAAACTGTTATGGGAGCACTGGTGGCCTAGTGGAAAGAAACCGAACTGCATTCCCAAAGGCATACAGTTTTAATCCATTCTTCTCCACGGAAGAGGGATGGGCAATTTCCTCCTGTGCAATGAACAGCCTCTGGAAACTCACCAGAGGGTCAGCTACAACTTCATGGTACACAACAACATAAATGTAATTATTCATATACATTATGTTTCATTCATACACTGTGTGTGTGTGTGTGTGTGTGTGTGTGTGTATGACAGAGAGAGGAAGGATTCCTTTATTGACATTATTTCACTCATTCCCATACACTGTGCTTTGATAAAATTAAACACCATCAGATTATGCCTACCATTACCCAGTCTTTTTAGATTCCAATCAGATCTTTCCTATTTACTTCACCCCCTTCCTCCACTCACCAAACAGTGTGACCTTGTGATCCATCCTCATCCCTCTGCTTCCATTCCTTCCCTACTTGGACCTCCATCAAAGTTTTACTAGTTTAGTTGTCCTTCTATTTTTATGCTAATGGTCTTATGCTGTATTATTCACATTACTGTATTACGCTGTATTTACTCACATTAATGCTCTCCAGTCTCCCAAGTTATATAGTATTTTTCAAGATCCTGAGTGCTGCATAGTATTCCATTGTACCACAATTTCTCAATCCATTCATTTGTGGTTGGACATTTGGGCTGTTTCCATGTACCTGCGATGGTGAATAACACTGCTATGTTGTTTATCTCTTCAAGAAGGTGAGTGCTTCAAATCTTCATCACTGTCTGCAAGCAAGGCTGTACCACCTGTGTAGTATGGATCCCTGTGTAGACCAGTAGGTAAGAGTCATGTGTACACTGACCATTTATGTTTTTTTTAAAGAGCATTTACAATGAATAAATCACTCACTGTGAAAAAGTCTATTACTGGATCTCTAGTCTCATGTCTGTCACCATAGCTATTGTTTCCAACTACTAGTCTTAGCTTGTTTCCAACTCTTGCATGCCAGTCATGATTATTAATGCATTTTGATTTCACATCTGATCAACTTCAGAGTGCAAAAGTTGGTAAAAATGCTCAATTCCATCATCTTTGGTTAAAGTGGTTGGGGTGTGTATTTGCATTCATTAATCTTCTATGTGTATGGCTAGTATACTATCATTCACAGCACTGTACTTCAGGACGAATCTTGAAACGTTCTTTTTAACTTTGAATGCACCATCATTCTCTTCAATCTGTCATTCCTGGCATATACGATCCATGACTGCCTGATTCAAATCACCAACACCAGTCTATCCATCTCACATCACTAATACCTAGAATGTCGATCTTTATGCATTCCACTTCATTTTTGACAACTTCCAATTTTCCTAGATTCCTACTTTTTACATTTATGTTCCAATTATTAAAAGATGTTGGCAGCTGATTCTCCTCATATTTGAAATGTCTTCCAATATGAGGGGCCCTTCTTTGAGCACAATACTCAATAATGTTTCTGTTATTTATGGGGTTTCAAAAAGTCTTGTTATTTCAGAAGTGGATGTCCTGCTCTTAGTCTGGGAGCTCTGCTAAAACCGACCTACCATTGAGTGGGGGCATAGCTTTCAGTACCATGCTGTTATGTACTGTCGAGTAACCTGTGATTCATAGCAACCCTATGTACAAAACAGGCCTAAAACCTTCTCTATCCTGTGCCAACCTTATTGTTTCTGACACCTACCCCCATTATCCTAGTCACTGAACCAATCCATCTCATCAAGGATCTTCCTCTCTTTTGCTGTCCCTCCACCCTCCCAAGCATGATGTCCCTATTCAAAGACTGTTTGCTCCTTGCAACAGGTCCAAAGTATGTCAGACAAAGCTCCAGAATCCTTGCCGTCAAGGAACAGCCTGGTCTCACCCTCTCCAGGATGAACTAATTTGTTCTCCTAGCAGTCCACGGTATATTCAATACTCTTCTCCAACACCACAGCTCAAAGGCATCAATTCTCCTTCTATCATTCCTAGTCACTGTTCATCTTTCCGATGCATAGCAAATGGTCTGGATCAGGCTCACCTTAGTTTCCAAACTAACATCATTGCTCCTCAGTATTCGGGAGAAGCCCGACAGCAGACTTTCCTAATGTAATGCGTCTTTTAATTTTCTGGCTGCTGGTACCAAGAGTGTTGATTGTGGGGCCAACCAAACTGAAGCTATTAACCATCTTAATCTCTTCACCATCTATCATGATACTGCCAATGCTGCTAAGTGAAAGACTGATTCAGCATCATAGCAACATATAAATCATCCTGGGGTCACAGGCCCCATTCAGATGAGCTAAAGTCTAATCTGATTGGATACCTCAACTCTAAATCTCTTGCTTGTATGGTATAGACACTGTCCCAGGCCATAAAGTTTGCTTCCTCTAGCATGTATGCTTGTTTTAAGACATCTGCATGTTTGTTTTTTGTATAGTTTGCACTTATCGATACAGCATTTTTCTGTCAATTTGCTGTACTGTGATGCCTCTATGGCTTGTTATTGTTGTCATTAGGTGCCATCAAGTTGAGTACAACTCCTAGTGACCCTATGAACAGCCGACCTGAACCCTGCCCTGCCCTATCCTGTGCTAGCCTCATCATCTCTGAAAAACTTGAGCCCACGGCTCATGTCACCATCTTCTTGAGGGTCTTCCTCTCCTTTGTTAACCATCTTTCCAAGCATGGTGTCCCTTCTCAAGAAATAAACAGCATCACCTAGCTACATGTCTAAGTATGAAAGATGAAGTTTCACTATCTTTGTCTCCAAAGAGCACTCTGGCTGTACTTTTTCCAAGATACATATGTTTGTTTTTTTCACAGCCCATGAGATATTTAGTACTCTTGTCCAGCACCACAACTCAAAAGCATCCATTCTCCTTCTCTTATCCTTATTCACTGTTCAGCTCTCTGATGCATAGCAGATGACTGAGAAGACCATGGCTGGAATCAGAAGCATGTCAGTCTTCAAACTGACATCATTGCTCTTCAGCATTTTTAAGAAGTCCCTGACAGCATACTTGGCAATGCAATAAATCTCTTCATTTCCTGACTCCTGGTACCAAGGGTACTAACTGTTGACCTAAGGAAGATGAAATCATTGACAATTTCATGCTTTTCTCTATCTATCCTGATGTTGACTATTGGTCTTGTGGTGAGGATCTTTGTTTTTTAGATGTTGCGATGTAATCCATGACAAGAGCTATAGTCTATGATTTTCTGCAGAAAGTTTTACATGTCTTCCTCACGTTGAGCCTGCAAAGTTGTGTCATCTGCATAGCGCAGGCTGTTGATGAGTCTTCCTCCAATCGTGAAGTCACATTCTTCTTCACAGGGTATGGCTTCATGAATTATTTACTAAGCATACAGACTGAATAGGTATGAAAAAAACATACAACGCAGATACACACTCTACATGATTTTAAACTATGAAGTGTGCCCTTGCTCAGTTCTGTGAATGACTGTATGTCACACTGCACTGTGATGACTCTTTAGGTATGTAGGTCACTTAATTTCTCTATGACATAAGCAAGTCAGCAATTTTCTGAGGTCACTTAATTTTCATAGAATTTTAATGAAAATTGAAAGAGTAAATTTTAAATGCTTAGATTAATGCCTTATATGCGGTACTACATCCATCACATTTTCTTCTAAAACTATTCCAAGAAGACATTATACAGTATCTCTTACTCAACAATCAACACTAAGATATTTTTAAATATTCCATTTCTGACATACTGTTTCTAGAAAGGGAGCCCTGATGGCAGTCTGTAGGGACTTGAACTGCTAATCCAAAAACTGTGCATCTCTGGTGGTTTGAATCCAACAGCTGCTCCAAGGGAGAAAGACAGGCTATCTCCTCCTTCGCAATTTCCAGCTTTGAAAACCCAATTTAGGGTAAGTTATAAGTTGGTTCCAACTTGAACATAATGAAAGTTTGTAGCGACATCTGTGTTGTTGTTGTTAGATGCTGTGAAGTCCATTCTGATTCATGGCAATTCACATGACAGCCTAAAACTGCCCCTTGTAGAGCCTGTTGGGCAGATCCATTCTTTCTTCTGTGAACTCCTATGAGTCTGAACTGTCATTATTTCCAGGAGCGGTCAACCACTTAACCACTGTGCCATCAATCAGGGCACAATGATAAAAAGTTTAGTCTCTACACTCAGAATGTTTAGGACTGATTCTTTGCCACTTAACAGCTGGATGACACTAAGGGTGGGGGTGGGGGGTAAAAACCTTAAAACTTTATCACCTCAGTTTCTTCTACAAAGTATGTTGCTGTTGTTGTTAATGGCTGTTGAGTCATACGCAACTCAGTGATCCTATAAATGCAACTTAGTGACCCTATCTGAAAGACCTGAACACTTGTATAACTTTCATCACTTCTCCAAGTTCATATGGTTTCCACCGTGGGTGACCACTATTGCCTATGATACATCAGTGTCACAGCGTTCAGCATCACAGCAACCACGAGTTACCTTTGTAAAGCAAATGGACACACCAGTGCTATACCACTTAGAAGAATGCTTGACCAAACACAGTTAAAACCAGGTCAGTGGGCCACAGGCCTGAGGGCCCAAATGTCATTCTTAATAGGAGGCTGAATATAATCAACTCACACCCAATGGCAAATAATCATTCCACCTTAATCCTCACCAGAATCAGAAAACAAACCTCTATAGAATTGGGCTGCACCAGACTACTTTCCAACCTGGATTTGGTCCCATACTGGTGACCAAATGCCTTTTTAGATGTTGCTGAATGTCGTCTAGTCGTGCACAGTTCATAGGGACCCTATGAACAAAAGGCCTGAAGCCTTTCTATAACTATCATCATTTCCAGAGCTTCTAGAGGCATGTGGTTTAGGGAGTAGATGCCACTCTTTCTTCCAAACCAGTCTTAAACTGGGAGCTCCTCCACCAAACACTGTCCGCCTTGGGTAGCCATTATGACATTTGTCCCCCAATGGCACAAGGTTCAGCATCACAACAAACCCAGATTACTTCAGTGCAACAAAATTGAGAGAGGAGTGCTGCACAGTTTAGAAAAATATTCCTCCAGAAATAACACTAGACCCTCAGGCCCAATTGCTATCTAAATGCACAGCTCCCCCCACCCGTCCGTGTGTGTGTGTGTGTGTGTGTGTGTGTGTGTGTGTGTGTAAAAGGCCTGAAGCCTTTCTGTAATTATAGTCATTTCTGCAAGTTCATTGAGCTTCCAGAGGCATGTAGTTTAGGAAGTGGATGTCACTCCTGCTTCAAAACCTTAATCAATCTGTGAGCTACACCAAACATTTCCCATGATGGATAGTCATTATGGTGTTTGGCACACCTATGGCACAGTTGCTCCACTTTGGCCTTTGAGACTTCAATAGAAAAAGAGTCAGTGTCACAGGAAACCCACATTACCTGAGCACAGCAAATAGACCAGAGTGCTGTATTACTTAGAAAAGCTGAACATTTCTTATAAGATCCAACAAATAGTAACAAGCGATTAAAATATAACCCTCGGGCCCAACTTTTAAATATAAGGGCACTTCAGGAGGTCTTGTTGACTTTAAACAAGAGGTATAAATAAAAAATTGCCACACAATCCACAGAGATTCTCAAGTAAAACAAGAGCTCCATTGTAGAGAGTCCACCACTTCACCCAACTCCAAAACGGAGACAAGGGCCTGGCTTTACATGTAGCTGTTGTTGTTGTTGTTAAGTATTACTAAGTGGTGACCCTATAAATAAAAGACCTTAACCCTGTTCTGTAAAAAATTGTCCTCTCTCTAAATTCATAGTTTCCACAGGCATGTTTAGGAAGTTGAGGTCACTCCTGCTTCCAAACCTGGTTTAATATGTGAGCTCTGCCAAACACTGTCAACCATGTGTAACCATTAAAGCAATTGATGCATCACTGACACGCCATTTATTATCACAGGAATCCTAACTTACCTAAGTTATCTTAAGTACAGAGAAATGACAGAAAAGTGCTGTACCACATAAGAAATGTTCATTTTAAATACAATTATATCAGGCCCAAAGGTCAGAAGCCTGAGGGCCAAATTATTTTTTTAAAGGCCCCAGCTTCTGCACCAGTCTCTCATTGGCTCCAACGAGAGGCTCCCAGTCCCTCATCACCAACCAAGAGGCCAGAATCGTCCTCCATGACACAAAAGATCTGGCCCTTCCACATGTTGAGCAACTTTTAAAAAAGCCCCAGCTTCTTCATCAGTCTCTCAATGACTCCAAGGAGAGGTTCCCAGCCCGCTCTCATCACCAACCAAGAGGCCAGAGTCATCCTCCATGGCGCATAAGATCTGGCCCTTCCACAAGACAAGTGTACTTGATAGCACCAAACAATAACAACACACTGCTGGTGGGAATGTAAAATGATTCAATCACTATGGAAAGTAGTTTGGCACTTTTTATTGTACCATTTTTTATAAGAGCAAAAATCTGGAAACAACTCAAGTGTTCATCAACAGATGGATGGCAGAAGCAACCCTGGTCCATTCACACAATAGAGTACTAGGCAGCACTTAAAAAATGATTGAGAACTTGTGAAGCAGTATTCAACATGGACGAATCTAGAACAGATTCTGCTGAATGGCATAAATCAGCTACAAAAAGACAATTACAGTATAAGACTACTAAGACTAAAATCTCAAGAAAAGGTTTATACTTTGTCTCAATCTTAAAAGGTGAACAAAATAAGAAAGAGGGCAATGCACTGCAATCCCAAAGGCACAATCAAAGAGCACTGGCTGCTCCACAGAAGAAAGATGGGCACTCTCCTCCTGCACGATTAACTGCCTCTGAAAACACGCTGGATTGTCAGTCATGGGTCATTTGGACTCTACGGTACAACAACAACAACAACAAAATAACCGCTAGAGAGCAACATTAAAGATTACAGTGCACATGACTCAAGCCATGGTAATTTCAATTGCTTCATATGCATGTGGAAGATGGACAATGAATACGGAAAAATAAGTTGAACTAGTGCTTTTGAACTGTGTGGTGTTAGTAAAGAACACTAAATATGCCAGGTACTGTCAAGAGAACAAACAAATCTATCTTGAAACAAATTAAGTCAGAGTGCTTCTTAGAGCCAAGGATGGGGAGATTTCATCTTACATACTCTAGGTATTCTATCAAGAAGGGCTAAGCCTTGGAAAAGGATATCATGCTTAGAAAAATAAGGCCCATCAAAGACAGGAGGATCCTCAACAAAACAGAAAAACACAGTGACTACACCAGTGGGTATAAGTACAGCAGACTGTGAGTCTAGCAGACTCTCAAGACAGGGAACCATTCTTGAGGACCTTGTGAGTTGGGCCAACTTGAGGCCATTGAACAACAGAAAGCACTGGACAACCTAAAATATACAGAGAGTTTTATCTAGTGGCCTAGTGAGTAAGGAGTTGCACTATCAATCCAAAGCCAGGCAGTTCAAAACCACCAGCTGTTATAAGAGAGAAAGATAGGTAACCTCTTCCTGTGTGATTTACAGGCTCTGAAAACCCACTGGAAGGTCAACTATTGAGCTGGATCAACTCAAAAGCACTAATAACAAAAGAATGTGTATATCCTTGAGACATGATAATAGTGAATGCACCTGGCTATTAACCAAAAAGTTTGAGGCTCAAATACACCTAACGTACCTTTATAGAAAGGTGTTATGGTCTACTTCTACACCAGCCATCTATCCCTCTCTAAGGCTCTCTGTAAGTTAGAACCAACTCAACAATAACAGATATAGTAACTGACTCTATGATGCTTATTACAGCAGACAGAAGGTGACAAAGTTAATGAAGACGTATCTCTAATCTCTGTCCGGACTTCTCTTTATTCTACTTATGCAGGTAGGCACTGCTTAACATTTGTTCCAGCAACATCATAAATCATAGATATCTGTGGTCATGACACCCAGGTGTCTAAGTGCCAGGATTCCAGACTTGCATCTGGTGTCAGAGTCCTACTTCTGTTCAGTCGCTGTGCAGTTCTCAAAAGCCACCTAGTCTGAAATAATAGAGACCTGAACCTAAAATCCCATCTCCAATCCATGGCTCCCATAACTCAGCAGATCTGTGTTGTCCCTAAATTTTGTTTGTAAGATAGTAAGGGGAAAGTATGCACCCTGGAAACCCTAGTCCTGGTTCAAAAATCCTTGGATGTCTTAATCTCTTCCTTAGACAGGTTCTCATGGGCCAAAATAGCCAGATGAGACCTAGCTAAGTGCTCACCTGAGGTATCACAGTGGGCACTACCTGCGCTGCGTACTGCAGAACAGGACTAGTAGGAACCACCCTCATTATCCCAGGGCCAGTGTGCTCAGGAACCTCCATGGTCAACGGACACAGGTGTCTGCACCATATTTAAATCATGTAACACCTTATTTCACAGAACATATCCATGGACATCAAGACCTAATGAGTACAAAAGAAGTTGTAGAAGTTTATATTTCCTAAAGAAAAACCACCTTTAAAATGTAAGATTTTCTTCATGGCTCAACTTTCAGTCAAATAGGCAGACTTAACAGGTGAACAAAATAAGACCAGAGTAATATACACTCCTTAGACGAGATCAAAAGAGAAACATAAAGCTCTGAGGATAGGAAAGGAGAGGATGAAAATAAACGGTGAACGAAGGGTTGAAGTGCGAAGAGTACTATTACATATTACAATCAATGCCATGAAACAAATTTGTAAATTATATTATAGAATACTTATCTTCTCTGTAAACTTTTGCCTAAATAAAAATAAAAAGGTGTTTTGGATTTATTTATGTTTGTTTTTTAATAGAGTAGAACAAGTAGAACACAATATAGAGAAGGTTCATTGCTGGGAAAACCAGACCCCCACTTATCTGACATTACATGTGTGGCAAGAAGCTGCACTGCAATACTGCAGGCATGCAGTTCAACTCCACTAGTTGCTCCTCAGGAGAAGGATGGGCAATCTCCTCCCATGAGATTAAATGCCTCTGAAAACCTGCTGGAGGGTCAGCTATCTGTTGGTTCTGACAACATCATGTTGGTACACAACAACATGCCAACAACACAGTGCAATATTCCTTTCTTAATCCTAACTACCAGAACTAGGTCAGACCGTATACATCAAATGACACAGTCCTCCAACCTATCACGTATGAGAGTCCATAACACCCTTTGGATACAAATCTGAGGTGTTCCCAAGATCCTTTGAGAAAGTTAGTTATAAATGAGGAGTGAGAAGTCCCTAGGATTCCCCCTTTCTTCTGATCTGGTAATTCCTATTATTGCCTTAGGTTCAATAACAAGAATGACTCATATCGTGTTATACGTAACTATTCCAGGTTTTTATAGCATAAAGGGGATACAAATGAAGAGATGGTTTGGCAAGACCTGGGAATGTTAGTAAGTCTGAGTCTTCATGTCCCCAAAATGAAAGTATTACCATCTCAGGCATGAGTGACTTTCACCACCAAGGATGCTCTGTGGAGCTTTTGTGTGTCTAGAGGATTTACTGAGGCCTTTCTGTGGAGACATAACTGGATTATGTCTTATTCCTTCCCCTGACGTGAGGTGATATCATGACATGAATTTTTCTGGCATGACAAGAATCCTACCTAAAAGTCTAACCTGGTAGATTACGAAGGGTCTTTAGGCCTTCTCGAAGACGCTTTCATCACTGGGGAAACTGCAAGATACTCTGATATATGTAATACTTGGCTTGCTGTACTGCTAACTTAAATACAAGTCAGAAGTAGGACCACACTAGCTGCTTTATAGGAAAAAGACACATAGTATTCTCTCGTAAAGATTCACAGCCTCTGAAATCCAAAAGACTGTGCCAGTATTTCTTTTGGATTTTTGTTTCTCATTAAAAAATGAAAAAGATCAAATTCTCTGAACATAATTAAGCACCATAGCCAACACAACAGACAAAACACTCAGTCAAACTATGGTTAGTGAAAACATTTGTCAAATATTACAGCAAGCCAAATTTAACTTCATGCAGGGTTGAAAAGTGCTTGTAGGCTAAAAAAATTACAGTAAAGCCCACGGGTAAACTTAGCTACCATTCTAAAATTGAAAATAGCCACACAGGAATAGTTAAGAGTACTAGGTGTGACAACTCAATGGAGAGTATATTAATCTATAGCTGTAAAATTATGAGACAAAGGGGGATTTTTCTAAAAATGGTATTAAATTAACAAGCAGAAATAACCATGTATACAACTATGTAAAACGTGCATATGAAACTTGTTACATGTCATCAAGTCACCCGTGATCCATAGAGATCCAATGTACAGCAGCTCTGAACCCTACCCTGTCCTGATTCAGTCTTCACTGACTCCTACATACCAGCTCCCATTGCCCTAGTTACTGTATCAATCCATCTTACCCAGCATCTTCCTCCCCTGCACTGTCTGTCCCTCCACCCTTTTGAAACTTAAGGTATGTAATTATAAAGCGAAAGGTCAGAAAATTATCATAGGAATAATTTGTTTCCTTCTTTCAGATTTTGCATAAAGAGAGTAGTAATAGAGGCCAAGCAAGAAGGATCCGTAAGAGAAGGGACTAAGGAAAAAATTATAGGAGATCCAGAGAAAGATAGAAGAGGGCACACATTCAGAGTTACAGAGACAGAAATATGTAAAGAGAGGTGACATAGAGCAGGAGAAAGGGATAGAAACTCGGGGAGAAAAGACAGAGGCGTAGAGGTCAAAGTGAAGCAAGCTGAGATCCAGAGAGAGAGACAGTACAGAGGAAGGAGGGTAGAGTCCTCCAGAAAGAATGACACAGTCATGAGAGGGAAAGAGCTTCAGAGATGATGAGAGGATTAAAAACAGATTCTCAAAGGAATGACTGCTGGTCCTAAGATTTAAAAATGTTCATGTGGCCACCAAAGGTCTTTCTGTTTGCAACAAAGGGGGAAGGGGGGATAAAAATGCATTGCCAACAATTAGTAAAAATAAAACAAAAATTAAAAACTAATTGATCTGTGAACATCAACCTTTCTCACTCTGAGACCAGATGAACTCGATGATGCTAAATTACCACTGCTTACTACTTTATAAGGGGTCAGAGTGGAAAGTCCTGGTCAGAACCAGTGAGGAACATAAAAAATGTTCTTTATTTTTTCCTGGTCTGATAGAGACTGCTGTAATTTTATTCATCCTTTGAGCCTGTAACAAAATTCACCTTGTGACTTTACTTTCAGCCAAACAAAAGACAGGGTAACAACAATACCAAGGTGATATTCAATCCTTAAAACAATCAACCATAAGATTAAAAGAGCAGAAGTTTCCTAGGCAAACAGCACTGCAAACCACCAGAAACAAGATAAAACAGATATAGAAGATAATCCTGGAACAGGGAATTTGAAAGAAGAGGAGATAAAGTAGTTCTGTCAGTAGGTTTTCTTTTCACCCTATCAGAAAAAGGTTTTGATGATCACAGGGATTTAATCTTTGAAGGTCTTATTCATCAATTTTATCCTCTCCTGGTTGTGTATTTCTGGCTGTATTTGTCAAGCTTTTGCTACCATGGGCAAGGCCTTCTAAGCTTGACCTCACTTTATCTCTTATAATCTTTATGATTTTAGGCATTACTCCCAGGTCTCTGATCCACCTTGAGTTGAGTTTTGTTTATGGTGGATCCTGTATCAGCTTTCTGAAGGTTGCAGTCCAGTTCTGTCAGTACCATTTGTTGAAGATGTTGACATTTCTCCATTTAATAGGTTTTAACTATATATGTTGTTGTTGTTGTTATGTGCCATCGAGTCGCCTGCAACTCATAGCGACCCTATGTACAACAGCTCTAAACTCCACTCTGTCCTGTGCCAATTGCACTGTCTGACACTCCCATCCCAATTATCCC
>NW_006399782.1:11874866-11885583 GCF_000299155.1 Elephantulus edwardii | reverse complement strand
TGGTCCAAGTATAAGTTTCGCATTAGAACGATCAAGTGTTCTGGGATTCCCATTCTTCTAAGAGTCAACCATAGTTTGTTATGATCTACACAGTCAAATGCCTTTGCATAGTCAATGAAACACAGATAGACATTCCTCTGGTATATAGATGGGTCAATTTCTGGGTTCTCGATTCTATTCCACTGGTCCATGTGCCTGTCATTGTATCAGTACCACACAATTTTAGTTTCCTCACAAAAGGGTCTCATAACAAGTTTACAGAATCCAATGGAATTTCCACAAGAAAAGGACTGATAACTCAATTACAAAATGGGCAAAAGACATGGGAAGACTTTCACAAAGGAAAACATTAGGATGGCCTACAGACACATGAAGAAATGCTAAAAAATCACTGGCAATAAGAAAGATGTAAATCAAAACCATAACAAGATACCATCTCACCACAGTAGCAATGGTAAAATTTAACAGGACAGAAAGCAATGTTAGCGAGGATGTGGAGAAATACAAACTTTCACACACTGCTGGTGGGATTATAAAATGGTATAACCACTCTGAAAGGCAGTCTGATGTTTCCTCAAAAGCTGAATATAGAAATTCCATATGATCCAGCTAGGAGTAAATCTCAAAGAAATTAGTACTGAGACACAAATAGAGATATGTACATCAATGTTCAAAGCAACATTAGTCACCATCCCAAGAACATGGAAACAGCCCCAAATGTCCAACCACAGTAGAATGGATTGAGAACATTGGTACATTTGCATGATGGAATACAACACTGCACTCAGGAGAAACAATTTTGAAAATTACTACATAACTTGGGAGAGACTGGAGATTATTATGCTAGGTGAACTAACTCAGTCTCATAAGGACAAATACTGCATAAGATAATTATTGTAAAAATAGAAAAATAACAAGTAAAACATATTTGGGGGTCCAAGGAGGAAAGAGGTAGGAACAGAGGGGTAAAAACAGGTTGGGGGAAAATCACAGGGCCACACAGTTGGTGGATGCAGGGAATGGGTAAAGGAAATGGGAAAGATCTCTCAGGAATCCAAAAAGACAGGATAATTGTGGGTATAGTTCAATGATGATTCATTTTATCAAATACAATTGATGGGAACAATTGCATGAAACACAGTGTGAATGAAGGATATTGTGAAATACAATGTATACAAATTTTTTATGCAAACCAATATAAAGTAGAAATTTATACACACACACACACACACACACACACACACACACACACACACACATTGTGGCAAAGTCCTTTGGTTTTGTGAGTGATTACACCCACAGAGAGGAGAGAAGAGAGAGAGAAAGAAGTAATTAAAATACCATTTGAAAGAAGAAATTAAGATAGTAAGGAGAAAGAGCAGTAAACTGTGGACAGTCCTGACAAAGTACACCCATCTGAAGTTCTGCAAGGAGTTTTCTGGGTAGTAAAGGAACCCAGGACTGCAATGGGTCCATGCAGCTGAGTGATACCAAGAAAGGTGAGATCTGCACCTTGCTCCCCATACCCTCCTGGGGATCATCAGGGTAGTGATAGCCCCTGCTCTATCCACATACCAGGAGGTCAGCAATCAATTTTTTCTGAGTACAGGCTTATGCAATTATCAAGCTGAAAACTGGGAGTCTCAGAGACACCCTCCTGGTGAAAATGGAATGTGTCATGCTGGGTATGCAGCCTGCAGCCAGCCCTCATCAGGATCTCTTATCTTCCTGAGGCAGCAAATAAACTCAGCGCTGGTACCTGACACACCTAAATCTGGAACTGTATCATTTCTGGACACACTCAGTCTCTAGAAGCCAGTTGTTATTGTTGTTATGTGCCATCGAGTCGCTTGCAACTCATAGTGACCCTATGTACAAGAGCCCTAAAAACCTCTCTATCCTGTGCCAACCTCTCCGTCTCAAACACACTCATTCCCACCACTCCAGTCACAGAATCAATCCATCTCATCGAGGGTCTTCCTCTCCTGCGCCATCCCTCCATCCTCCCAAACATGATGTCCCTCTCCAAGGACCAGTCCCTCCCTGCAACATGTCCAAAGTATGTCAGATGAAGCTTCAGAATCCTTGACTCCAAGGAGCATTCTGGCTTCACCTTCTCCAGGAAAAACCTGTTTGTTCTCCCATCAGTCCATGGTATATTCAACATTCTTCTCCAGCACCACAGCTCAAGCCATCAATTCTCTTTCTATCATCCTAGAAGCCAGTAGGGTGTGCTATTCTTGGCCATCTCTGGTTTGGTGGCACATATAGTTGGCTACTCAGCATACATTCCTACAAGGACTTAGGAACTGCTGCCTACCTTCAGCCTAGTCTGGCAAAGATCATGTCAATCAGCCACCTAGTACATGCCAGGCTAGCATTTGCAGACACAAACAGTATCTACCTGTTCACATAGGCAGCGAGAGCAAGTGTTCAGCCTGTACATATCTGCTAGACAGGGAAGCAGGATCCTCTAGGCATGGAACACTGCACCACCACCAGGAGAGTGTGTCTGGGATTCCTAGTTGTTGGCTTCAGAATGGCATAAGGCTGATCTCAAGAGACCATGAGAAAGATACTCCAGTTCACAGGCTGAGTACCTGAACTCCTGGACGAGCGGAAGTATGATCTTGGCTCTCCCTAAGGTCAGTGAAGACCGTCTTGGTTCAATGTATTAGCTTCAGCGGCCTCTCAGAGAAAAAGAATCTCTGCCTTGACTGAGCACCTTAACCTCAATCTTCTGTTAGACTGGCAGAAATTCCATCCAGACTAGATAACCTGCTGTCTTTGGCCACAGGAATGGCAAGAACAGCAACCAAGTGCCCCATCTACCACCCACATACTCTTTTGTCCCCACTTATAACATTAGTACAAAAAAAGTACAGCAAATGACAGCAACAAAATCATAAATATCTATAATTACAATTAATGTGAATGGATTAAATAGGCAAACTAAGTGAAAAAAAAGTAGATTAAAGAAATGACTCTTCATCGCTTCTTGGCCTTTTGGCTAAGATCAAGTGAAGAAATGACTCTTCAATCTGTTATCTACAAAAGTATGCAGGAACCTTAATCATAAGAACCAAAAAAAAAACCCCTCAAAATCTTAAGAAGGAAGGGGAATACATCAAGAAAACGGCAAGAACAAAAGAGCAGAAGCAATAATATAAAATTCTCTTAAGATAAACTTATATGTAAAAAGGAGCATAAGAGGCATGAAAGAACACAATATAGTTAAAGGCTCAACTGAATTAAGAATACATAACTACACTTGGTATCTATGTACACAATGACAAAGTTCCAAATTACACAAATTAAACTTTACCAGATTTGAAGAGAAACAGACATTCCACAGTAAGATTAAGAGGCATATAACATACTTTTAAGGAAAGCCTTTCTATTTCTTCTATCTGATTTTACGCTTTCTGTGTTATTCAATATTTTGCCTACAGAATCTGACAGTATTGAAACTTGAGGCTTGAAGCTTTTCACTTCTTTCAACTTGAGAAAAGTCAAGGAGCCAATTAATTAAATGATCTTAACCAATGGCATGAACAGACAATTAAACATAGCTGAAAATGCACAATCAGAGGATAAACTGGATGGCTGGAATCTTTTAAAAAGAAAATCTTTGTATGTATTCAAAAGTGTAAAAAGAATCCATTTTTAGGAAAAAATAATTGGCAATAGCAGATTAGACAAGGGATATTTTATAGAAAAACTCTACTATCTCAACTAGAAAATGACAAGCAACTCTGTTTCAAGAAAAAAAAAAGCAAAAATACATGGAAACAATTAGTCTAAAAGACTAATGGACCAAGCAAACATCAATCTCCAAAACCCTGAGAGGAAAAGAGCTATATAGCACCTAACTACCTGCAGTGCTAGTTGGCTTTTTCACATATTACATTAGCCCCCTCTGGTCTCCAGTCCACTTAACTGTGGGTGCACTTTATCAACAGCTGTGGGACTGGGATAAAAGAAAGTGTTTTCCACATTGAGAAGGAAGATTTGAGGGAGACTAGTAAGAAATCCTAGTGAGAGTGAGATCCCAGTTACTACAGTATGGAAAGACTGCTGCACTGCTGTGGTGAGACTATGACAAGGTGTACGCTGAGGCTTCTTGCACTTGTGCTGGCCACAGTTAAAGATTTTGTGTGTCAGATGACTGAAGGATAAGCTGACATAACTGTTCTGAGGCAAGCCTTGCCGAAAATTTGAGGAAACCAAAGGCTTCTTGAATTTTTGTTGCTGAACTGAAACTAAGACTCTTCCTAATTAAGGAACTGTGCTTTGTTGTTAATTTAATTTAGAACTGCTGAACTAAACCTGGATGTGTATTGTGAGATAATCTTTATCTCTTCCATTCCTCAACCTATTTGCCTAACTTGGAACTACAACTGTGAGTCAAGTCTGTGAGTCAACAATAAATACCAAACCCAGTGACTGGTAGAAATAAGTGCAGGAGCATGGAGGGGTGACGTGTCTGACCTAACAGTTATCTGTTTGCTGCTATGGATATCCTTGATGGGGAAAGTTCCAGTTTATGAACTGGAAGAAGTTAATAGAAGAAGAAGAACTATGAAGTAGAAAGAAGTCAGACTCAGCCACCTTCACGTTCATCTGTTCCTTTCACACCACCACCACTGGTCACTATGAAAGGTACCACGATAAAAGATCTTAAACAGAATGGGAATACTCAAAAAAAAAAAAAAAGGAAGAAAGATAAGGAGAAACACCCCCCCAACCCCCCCAACCAAACAAACAAAAAAAAAAAACAAACAAACACAAAACCACAGAACAACTGCCAGGCTAACAGGTCTGAACAAAGATTCTTACCAACTGGCAACTTTGTGATAGATATGAGACCGAGATTGATAACAGCTTCACCTTGCTTGGCTCCACAATGAACACTCTTATACTGGCAGCCAAGATATCAAAAGACGAATTACATTGGGAAAATCTGCTGTCAGGGACCTCTCCAGAGTACTGAAGAGCAATGACATCTGTCTAGAGTCTAAGATGTGCCTGATCCAAGCGATGGTCTTCACAATAACCATCACAGAACTGGACAATTAATAAAAATGATAGAAATAGAATCAATACCTGTGACTTGTGGTGTTGGAGAAAAGTACTGAACATATTATGGGCTGCCAAGAGAGCAAACAGATCTGACCTGGAGAGGGTGAAATAAGGGTGCTCCTTGGAGGCAAGGATTTTGAAGCTCTGACTCATATACTTTGGGCATGTTGCCAAGAGAGACCAGTCCATAGAGAACCTGGAAGGGTAGAGGGACAGAGCAAGAGAGGAAGAACCCGGATGAGATGGACTGACTGAGGTAATAGGGGTAGGTGTGTGAGAGACGATGAAACTGGCTCAAGATAGAGCAGAGTTCAGAGCTGTTATACATAGGGTCACTATGAGTCACACGCAGTTTGAGGACACTTAACAACAACATCTCAAGACTATTGCACCTAAATTTAAAAGCCATCTCAAGAATAAGTTCAAGGCACTGAAGCCTAATTGATGAAGACCAGATTAATTGTGGAATCCCATCAAAGAACCAGGAAGAAAGCAAAAGGTCATTATCAATTAAAAGGAGAAAGAAAAGAAAATGAATGTCACAAGAAACTCTGAAAATTATACAGCACTGAAAAGTCAAAAACAAAGGCAGAAATGTCAAAGAAAGAGTTTAACAGATTTCTAAGAGCACCTGAAGTATTATAACAAAAGGGCCGCAAAGTGTTACAATGAAATAGCAAAGTGTTGTAATCATAAAAAGGAAGAACTCATTTGGCATTGTTCAAGTCTGAGAGGACTAAAGAACAAATTCAAGCCTCAAGTGCCAATATTGAAGGAAGTTAATGGGAAAAACCCTGAGTGATCCAGGAAGCATCAAAAGAAAATTGAAGGAATACACAGAATCACTGTACCAAAAAGAACTGGCCGACACAAAACCATTTCAAGATAAAGCATAATGATAATTATTAAGAAGTTCAAGCTGCACTGAATGCAATGGCAAAAAATAAGGTCCCCAGAAGATATGGAATACCAATTAACATATTCTGACAAACAGATGCTGCCCAGCATGTGCTCACCAAGTTGTGCCAACAAATCTGGAGGACAATTATCTAGCCCAATTACTGGAAGAGTTCTGTATTTATTCCCATTCTCAAAAAAGGTGATCTAACAGTACGTGGAAATTAGCATACATCACTAATATCACATGCAAGCAAACTCTTGCTGAAGAGCCGAAGAGTTGTTCCTTAATTTTATTTGGAAGCAAGATAAAGCAAAGCAATATAAAAGCATGCAAGATTAAAAACAATAATTGGCAGCTTGCTGATCAAAAAGCTAAAAAAGCAAACAGCAGCATGAACTTGACTTGAGAAACAAAAAAAAAAAACTTTCAAATACCTATGAAAGTTTACAATCTTTCTTTTTTTAAAATACAAATGAAAAATAAATGTCACTAGTCAACTTCCTATATATGGCTGTTTAATAAAACTACTAAGTTATGACATATCTGTGTATACAGACATTAAGTACTTTCTCATATCATAGGCTCTGCCACAGACCAAAAAAAAAAATTTCTAAGAGATAATATGGATAAAATCTGGGATTCACAATTATCAACTAGAGTCATCTAAAGACCCCTATCGAAAGGCAGAGGAAAGGATTCTATTACTTGCCCTGCTTCCTCACCACAAAACAATGAGGAAAGACTGAGCCTGGAAAGAAGATACAGCAAATGAGCTCAAAGAAAGAGATTAAGGTATAAAGTAGGGAAAACTGGCATTCTATGCTTCCGTCTCTAGCACTCACTCTAAGATAAAGGACAACATTAATTACTGGTAGGATTCACAGTACAAACTCTTGCTTTAATTGCTTTTTGCTTTCACAGAATTAAATGTGCTAACAGTGACCAGCTATGTCAAGCTCTTTCATTTTAATTTTTGCAACTCTTCCCACAAAAAGGATAGGTTAAATTTGGTTCCCAATGTTAACTGGCCTCACTTTGTATAGTTGAGGCAATCAAAGTCTTCCTGCTTATCTTTTCTCTTTAATCAGTGTCCACTTAACAAAACAACATCCTTCTTCTCCCTCTAATATAAAGACCAATTATTTTGGGCCTCCAAAAGTACAAAATAACACAAATAAAATATAAAATGTGTTAAGTTCTGAAGGTAGATTTTAAAACAACGTTAAAAATTCATTCTCAAAAAAAAAAAAATTCATTCTCTGTATCAACTCATTAACATCTTCTTGCTATAATGAGTGATGGCCATAACCTATGCCCATACTCTAAGTTCAGAATAACTGGAGCCTGTAATTAAGATTCTTCCACTCACTAAAATGGTTTCCATGTAATGGGGGTGGGTGGGGAGGGGCTTCTTCAAGAACATTAACAAATCTATTACAATATTCACTGCATGCATTCTGTTAACACCTACCTTCTCTCCACTTGAGTAGAAGAAATAACGCAATCGGACTATGTTACAGTGATCTAGTTTTCTCATGATCTGGAGCTCTCGGTTCTGAAAAAGAAAACATATGAAAATATAATTAAGATGCTTCTGAAAGAATATTAAGACTAAAAACATCAGGCTATAAGTAAGCTTCTATAAAGGATGGTAAGCAGATGAATAGTGGTCTGCAAACTGTTATAGTCTATGAAATACCTGCTATTACTACATAAGGGATTTATAGTGGTTTAATGGTAAGAAGCTGTGCTGCAATCCCAAAGGCATGCAGTTCAAATCCACCAGATGCTCCCATGGAGAAGGATGGGCAATCTCTTCTCATGCAATTTGTTGTTGTTGTGTGCCATCGAGTCACCTTCAACTCATAGCAACCCTATGTACAACAGCCCTAAGCCCTCCTCTATCCCTTGCCAATCTCACTGTCTCTGACACGCCTATCTCTATTACCCCAGTGACGAAATCATCTCATCGAGGGTCTTCCTCTCCTGCGCCATCCCTCCACCGTCCCAAACATGATGTCCCTCTCCAAGGACCAGTCCCTCCTTGCAACATGTCCAAAGTATGTCAGACGAAGCTTCAGAATCCTTGACTCCAAGGAGCATTCTGGCTTCACCCTCTCCAGGACAAACTTCTTTGTTCTCCTAGAAGTCCATGGTATATTCAACACTCTTCTCCAACACCACAGCTCAAAGGCGTCAACTCTCCTTCTCTCATCCCTAGTCACTGTCCAGCCCTCTGAAGCATAGCAAGTAATGGCAAAGATCATGGCCTGTATCAGGCACACCTTAGTCTCCAGACGGACATCATTATTCCTCAGTACCTTGGAGATTTACTGCCTCTGAAAACCTACTGGAAGGTCAGCTATGAGTCTGTTCCAACTCAATGTCAGACAACACCAACACAATAAGATCACAAAATGATGCAGCAGAGAGATGAGCAGTTTCCTCCCATGCAATTCACAACCTCAGAAATGAAACAGAAGGTCAGCTCCGAGTCTGTCCCAACTCAACAGCAATGAGTGAATGAATGACAGAATGAGATAAATACAGACATCGAGAGTAGTTAGCAATTTTAGACCTACAAAATCTGATAGAATACGGGTAAAGATGGAACAGGATACAGAGGGTTCAGATCTGCTGTTCATAAGGTCACTAAAATTCGACTCAACAATCCCTTACAATAACAATGATTCTACTTTGGGCATGTTGTAAGGACTGGCCAGTCTTGGAGAGGGACATCATGCTTGGGAGGGTGGAGGGACAGGGCAAGAGAGGAAGACCCTCAATGAGATTGAATGATTCAGTGACTAGAATAATGGAGGCAGGTGTGTCAGAAACAATGAGGTTGGCACGCTATAGAGCAGGGTTCAAGAGCTTGTACATAGGGTCACTTCGAGTTGCAAAAGACTTGACAGCACCTAACAACCACAACATATATAGTGAAAATGACAAATTGAAGAGAAATGATGTTGCATTAATAGTTAAAAAAAAGTTTTCCAAAACCATTCTGAGTTACAATTCTACCAATGAAAGGATATCTATTAGCATACAAAGGAGGCCTGTTTTTACAATCATTATTCCAATATATGCACTACTAAAGCCAAAGATGAAAAAAAACTGAGGACTTCTACATGCTTAAATTGATCAAATATGCAATCAAGTTACATTATTAGCAACTTCCCACTAGAATACAAATGTCAGAAACTAAGATAATAGACGGGTAGTTGAAAAATCATCAACTTGGTGACAGGAATGAGCCATGGAGATTCCATGACAGAGTTCTATACAACAAACAACTTTTCCAATGAAAATTATCTTTAAAAAAAAAAACCCAAGCCAGCTATTATATTCACCTTACTTGACAAAATACACCAGAATCAATATTATTGTTATCTGTGGAAAGAAATAGTGGAAAATCTGAATATCAGCAGTCAAAAAACCAGTTCAGGTCTGACAGTGGATCAGACCATCAACTAATTCTTCATACACATTTTCAAACTAAAGCTGAAGAAAATTAAACAAGTCCATTGTTGTTGTTATTATGTGCCATCGAGTTGCTTGCGACTCATAGCGACCCTATGTACAAAAGCCCTAAACTCCGCTCTATCCTGTGCCAACCTCACCGTCTCAAACACACTCATTCCCACCACTCCAGTCACAGAAGTGATACATCTCCTCAAAGATCTTCTTTTCCTGCGCCGCCCCTCCGCTCTGCCAAACATGATGTCCCTCTCCAAGGACCAGTCCCTCTTTGCAACATGCCCAAAGTAGTCAGATGAAGCTTCAGAATCCTTGACTCCAACGAGTATTCTGGCTTCACCTTCTCTAGGACAAACCTGTTTGTTCTTCTAGCAGTCCACAGTATATTCAACACTGTTCTCCAGCACCACAGCTCAAAGGCATCAATTCGCTTTCTATCATCCCTACTCACTGTCCAACTCTCCGATGCATAGCATGTAACTGCAAAGGATCAGGCGCATGTTAGTCTCCAGCCTGACGATGCTGCTCTTCAGTACTCTGGAGAGGTTCCTCACAGCTGACTTTCCCAATGCAATTTGTCTCTTGATTTCCTGGCTGCTGTTGACTGTGGAACCAAGTAAACTAAAACTGTTAACTATCTCAATCTCGTCACCATCCCTACTGATGCTGCCAATTGGCCCAGTGCTGAGAATCTTTGTTTTCTTGACGTTGAGCTTCAATCCATATTGGAGGCTGCAGTTCTTGATCTTCTGCAGCAAGAGCTTCATGTCCTCCTCAATTTCAGCAAGCAAGGTTCTGTTATCCGCATAACACAGAAGAAGCAAAATATGTTTTTGACTTTGTGCCACCTGAATTAAAGAGCTCCTTTAAGAGTAAATCTGATGCACTGGCCACTAAACCAATAGGTAATTAAAAAGAAAAGGTATCAAAGACTTGATGACACATGGGTTTCAGAAAAGAATCTGGAACTTGTCCTTCAATGTAGTTAAGATAAAGCAAAAGGCAGAAATTACAAAATAAGAGGGCTAAACAGAAGATTTCAAAGGGAAGTGTGAGCAGAGAAAGTAAAGTTTGTAACATAACGTACAAAGACCCAGAGTTAGAAAACTCTAAGAAAGAACACACATAGAATCACCCAAAGGGAAAGAACTGAACAAAATTTCAAGTCTCAAGTTGTAATACTGAAGGATTCTATAGACAAAATAAGGAATGATGAAAACCATCAAAAAATCTCACTGCTATCCTGGAAAACCT
>NW_006399782.1:11857202-11860473 GCF_000299155.1 Elephantulus edwardii | reverse complement strand
GGAGTTTAGGGCTGTTGTACATAGGGTCGCTATGAGTCGCAAACGACTTGACAGCACATAACAACAACAATCTTAGAAATGTGTTGATGGTGAAAACTATTTAATATACCACTGACTGTCAAAAGAACCAATAAATTGATCTTGAAGTATAACCACAGTACTTTGAAAAAGCAAGAATAGTGAGATGCATTTTGGGGTTTTTTTCCTTACATATTTTGAGCATGTTACCTGGAAGGTCATCATGCTTGAAAAAGTACAGGGTTGGTCAAAAACAGTAATATTCCCAACAAGATGGGGGTGACACAGTTAATGTAACAATACCCATGACAAAGACTGTGAAAATGGGACAGGGTTTCATTTTGTTGTACACAAAGTTGATATGGGTCAGAGTCAACATAATGGCTCTGAACAACACTGCCTTCTAGGAAGTGTTCATACAATTAAGGTTATGGCACTGAATGAGGCTAATATAAAATTCTTACCCTCATGAAATTTATTTTAGAAGGAAAGGAATAAATAAAAATTTATTTTAGTTTTATATTGTAATCTCTAAAAACAAAAACTGAATAAGAGATAACAGCAGCTATACTTGAAACCTGAAGAGAAATGCAATTGGTATGAAGGTGAGAACCATATGAGGAGCAATGAAATCATGTTGTTGTTGTGGTTGTTGTTGTTATGCGCCTGCGACCCATAGCAACCGTAGGTACTACAGGCCTAAATCCTACTCTATCCTGGGCCGATCTCACGGTCTCCAACACACCTACCCTCACTAACCCAGTCACTGAATCAATCCACCTCATAGAGGGTCTTCCTCTTCTGCGCTGTCCCTCCTCCCTACCAAGCATGATGTCCTTCTTCAAGGACTAGTCTCTTCTTGCAAGATGTCCAAAGTACATCAGACAAAGCCCCAGAATACTTCTCTCCAAGGAGTAGCCTGGTTTAACTCTTTCTAAGACAAACCTGTTTGGTTTCTTAGCAGTCCATGGTATATTTAATACTCCATCACCACAGCTCAAAGGCATCAATTCTCCTTCTATCCTCCCTAGTCAATTCCCAGCACTCTGACGCATAGCAAGTGATTACAAAGCTCATGGCCTGTGATCAGGTGCACCTTCATCTCCAAAACCACTGCACTTCAGTACTTTGGAGAAGTCCCTAACATCAGATTTTTCCCATCGCAATACCTCTTTTAATTTCCTGGCTATTGGTGCCAAGAGTGTTGAATGTGTTGTTTGTTGTTGTTGTTAGGTGTCAAGAATGACCCTAATGACCCTATGAACAGCAGATGTGAACCCTGCCCTATCCTGTGCCATCCTCTTAATTTCTAGCATACTTGAGCCCATTGCTGCAGTCACTGTGTCAATACATCTAATGGAGGTTCTTCCTCTTTCACTGACCCTCCACCTTCCCAAGATGATGTTCCTTTGCAAGGAATAGCCTCTCCTAATAACATATTCGAAGTATGTGAGGCAAAGCTTTGTCATCTTTGCCTCCAAGGAGATCCCTGGCTGCACCTTCTTCAAAATATATCTGTGTATTCTTTTGGCAGTCCAAGGGATATTCAGTGCTCTTCTCCACCATAGCTCAAAGGCATTAAGCGTTCTTCTGTCATCCTTTCTTATTGTCCAGATCTCAACTGCATACCAAGGGAATGAAAAGACCATGGCCAGAGTCAGGAACACCTTGGTTTTCAAATTTGTATCATTGCTCTTCAGTACTTGAGAGGTCCCTGACAGTGGAACTGCACAAAGCAATATGCATCCTGATCTTCTGACTGCAGGTACAAAGGTTCTCAACGTTGATCAAAGTAAGATGAAACTACTGACAATTTCTATCTTATCTCCATCTATCTTGCCTATTGGTCCACTGTGAGAATTTTTGTTTTCGTAACATTGAGATATAATCTATATTGAAGGCTATAATGAATCAATCCATAATGAATTAATAGGAAACTCTAAATGTAAATATCTAGGGGTTAGTGTATTCAAGAAATCAAGAACAAATTGAGGGACAGTTTGAGTCAGGATATGTTTTCTATTTATTAAATCTGTAATTCTTATACACTGAAGCGCAAGTATTCAGGGACAGCGTACAGGTTATAGCCACAAGCAAACAAGATTCATCTCCATAAAGGACAAAGAAAGATAATCCAAAGAAAGATTCTATATATACTACTCAGTCAGTTGTGACTCACAATTTACTCTCTCATGAGTTTGCAAGTTTCAAAATTATACTAGAAGACTGTCTTCCTCCCTGGGAGTGGCTTGTAAACTGGGAGCGCCAGAGGCATGACCTCTAGGTTAAAAGCGTAACTTTACAGACTGCGCCAACCAACATCCCTTGTGGAACTTTATACAAGTGGAGGGAAAACACCAACAAAATACACAATAGCTTTGAAAAGAACTAACGCCAAGTAGAAAGATCAAAGAAGTTTGAGGAAAGCAAGAGAGAATGGCATTTTGGAAGCCAAGTTGACATGAATCAAGTCTGTCCTAAAGGAAGTGCAATCAGGGTGTGTTCCTTTGGAGGTAAGGATGGTGAAACTTCATCTCACATACTTTGGGCATGTTTCCAGGAGGGACTGGTTCTTGGGAAAATAATACAGGGAAAGGTTGAGAGTCAAAAGGAGGACACCTTCAACAAGAAGGGCTGACAGAGCAACTGAGCATATCAGAGATGGGCTTGAGCATATCAGCGATGGTCAGGATGGCACTGGACAGGGCAAGGTGGGCAAGGTTCAGATCTGTTGTCCAAAGCATCACTTGTGAGTGGTAGCTGACGAAACGGCACCTAACACACCACCATAAATTGTAAATGACAGCAAGGAAAGTGTTTTGTTTTTAGGTTTTGGTAGTAAAAAGTAACACTGCTACCAACACATTACTGAGGTTATAACAAAAACACCAAAAAGGTGGAAAAATGAGTCATATTGAAGCTATGTAACTGTATTTTACTGGAATTAAGTCAAGCTTAACTTGAAGCAGGCCATGGTAAACTGGGATGCATACTGTAAAATATATTTTTAACATGTTCAGCAATGCAGGAGATAACAAGATGCACCAAAAAGTATTTGTTTAATGCAAAAGGCAAAAAATGAAACAGAGCAAGAAACATTTAAATAAATATTTATTTAATAAAGAAGAGAATGGTAGAGAAAATTCCAACTATAGCAAAAGCTACACAAAATGTGACTGAAGAATAATCAAAAATTTGAAACTGTCAAGCCAAAAGGGGGGAGTGAGGAGGAAGGGATTAACTTTACTCCTAC
>NW_006399782.1:11788826-11857102 GCF_000299155.1 Elephantulus edwardii | reverse complement strand
GGAGCAAAAGCCATTGTGACCTGGATGAAGATTTATTTTAGATTCAAAGATACAAAAAAGTTGAAAGTAAAATTCTGGGGAAAGCTACACTATACAGGAACCAAATAAGAACTACCATAGCAATAGTATAATTAGGCAAAACATTTTAATACAGAGAATTAAAATTACAAATTGGCCTTTCAAATGAGAAAAGGATCCCTTCACTAAGACGATATAGCATTTACAACAACCCTAACTCCAAGTTGACTTTAACTCATAAAGAACCCACCGGGTTCCCAAAGTTGTAAATCTTTATGGAAGCCGACTCAGCAACAATGCTCCTGAACTATTAAAACCCTCCCCTCACCAAGGACCAGTCGCTTCTGACTCATAAGGGATCCCCTATGGAGTTTCCAAGAGTGCAAACTGCAGCAGATGACAGCTTGCATTTCTCCTCTGGAGTGGCTGATGGATTAGAGAGCCAGAGAAGCCTGATCTTTAGCAGCATAACTCATTATCAACTACATTACCAGCTGTTGTTGTTGTAGTCTTATGTACCATTGAGTTGGAACTGACTCATAGCTGACTTTCCAGTGGATTTCTGGGGGTAGTAAATTGCACTGGAACAGACTGCTCATCTTTCTCCCACGGAGCTGGTGAATTTGAACTATGTACCTTTCGGTTGGCAGTGCAACTATTTGAACTAGCACTAACTGGGGGGGAAAAAATCTCAGTCTAATAAACCCACTGCCATCAATTCTGATTCACAGCAGCCCTCCACTTGGTTTCTGAGGCTGTATATCTTTAGAAGAGGAGACTGCCAGTGTTTCTCCTGCACAGTGACTGGTGGGTGCAACAATTTTCACACTGCACCACTGGAGTTCCTTAGTCTGATAAAGAAGATCTGTGAACCACAGACCAGATGGGAGTCCTGGAGGCCTAATGACAAGAAAATGTGCTGCAATCCCAAAGGCATGCAGTTCAAATCCACCAGCTGCTGTAAGGGAGATAGGTGGGAAATCTCCTCCCATGGCAGCTATGAGTCAGTTACGACCTGAAGGCACACAACAACATACTTTATCATGGATGGTAAAACTTCATCTCACATACTTTGGGTAAGTTGTCAGGAGAGGCCAGTCCTGGGAAAAAAGACATCATGTTAAAGATAGCAAAGAGTCAGCAAAAGAGAGGAGAGCTCAACAAGAATGATGGATGGCGCAGGATAGGGCAAGGTTAGGGGAAGGATCTGCTCTCTCCTGTCCTTAGTATCAAGAGTTGTAGTCTACTGAACAACACTAAGAATAAAAAAATCGCGTTTGTTGTTGCTGTCATGTCATGTCCAAATCCACTCAAAGCTGACCCTTCAGAGAGTTTTCAGAGGCTGTAAATCGCACAGGAAGAGACTGCCCATCTCTCTCCCATGGTGCAGCTGGTAGACAGATGGATTCAAACAGAGCCCTCTTTATTGTTCTTGTAGATACCATTTAGTTAAGAATAACTTAAAGCAACCAGAAAACCAATTCTAAGCCCTGCTCTATCCTACACCAGCTTCACAAACTCTACCATGTTCCAGCTCACTAAAACATGCCCCTTATAAAAATATGCCCAAGTAATGAGACAACGCTTGACCATTCTTGCCTCCAAGGAGCACCCTTGGTTGAACTTCCTTTAAGACATACGTATTTGTTCCCATGGTGGCTTATGAGATGTTCAGTACTCTAACACTTTAAGTCAAGGCATTAATTATTCTTCTCTTTTCACTAAAATTAAGAATAAGTCAAGGATATTCACCTTCACAGTCCCAATCAAGACAATACTAGCTATTCCAGCGAGTGTAACAGGCACAAAAGAGAAATGAAAAGCATATAGATTAAAAAGGAAGGAGTTAAGACTGACTTTATTCTCAGTAGATCTTTCAAGTAGAAAATCCTATGGAAGCTATAAAACAACAAAAATACTACAAGTAGTAAAAGGGGATTATCAAGGTTACCATATATACGGGTTCTATTTTACAAAACCAATTTTACATCTTAATACTAACAATGGAAAAATCAAAAGGTAAAAACAAAACAAAACCAACAACCCCAAACCAATCCAATTCCATTCACAACACAGACATGACTATAAAAAGTCAAGTAGTATTTTTTGTCTTAAATGCCAATTATGGTCTTATTTCATAGTATACATACAATCATTTAAAAATGGAAAAAGACATTATATTCAAAGCTGAGATGTGAGCTAAATTTGCCCTGTGAGCAGTATTCCTGCGTAGTAACGCTAAAAATAATAAAATACTTATGAACAAACTTAACAGAAAAGATTTGTACTCTGAAAACTACCAAACATGGTTGAGAGACAATCAAAATAAAAGGAGGAACATTCTATGTTTATAAATTTTGACATTATTAAGACAGTATTTCTAATAAATCAGGCTAAAGATATAACATAATCACTATCAAGTTTTCCTAGGTTTGAATCAGTTCTAACTCACAGGTAACCTGTATCAGGTTTCCAAAACTGTAAATCAAGGGAAAAGGACTCTCCATTTTTCTCCCTCAGAGTCTCTGGCTGATTCAAACGGCTGCAAGCACACTGCGCTCACTATGGACCACCAGAACTCCCCGGGCTAATCACCTGTTCTTTCTGTGCTGTCCAGTGCTATCCACTTGTGCCATCAAGTCAACTGAGACCCACAGCAAACATATGTACAATGGATCGAAAACCTGCAGTACCCTTTCCCATCCTTATCATCTTCAACACATTTGAGCCCATTTCGACATTCACTGTGTCAATTCATCATGTTGAGGGTGTTCCTCTTTAACACGGACCCTCCTCCTTTCCAAACATGATGTCCTTCTCTTAGGACTAGCCCTTCATAACAACATTATCCAAGGATATGAGACAAAAGTTTCATCAGTCCTCACTTCCAAAGAGACTCGTTTGTTCTCTAACAGTCCTTGGGATTTTCAATACTCTTCTCCAACTCTGATCCTGAGGCCACATTCATTTCATAAAGTCCAGCTTTCTCAAGTAATTTGTGCAGCATACAGATTGACTAGATAGATAGATAGATAGATAGATAGATAGATAGATAGATAGATAGATAGATAGATAATAGCTAGCTAGCTAGACAGAAAAGGATACAGGCCCGGCACACATCTTTCTTGATTTTAAATCATGCAGTGTCCCCTTGCTCTGTTAAGACAACAGTCTTCTGGTTTATCAAAGATTTAAAATGAACACATGCAAATTAAAACAACAAGAAGCTATCACTACAAAGTCACTGATGTAGTATTCCAATGAAACTATAATGACCACCCAAAGACAGGGGAGCTGTGTTACAGTGTTTACAGGAGTAGACTGTCATGCAACTGGTGGCTTCATAACACCAACTTTTTAGTTAGCAGATGAGTGTTTGACCAATGTATCACCAAAGCTCTTTACAAAGTCACTATTATGGCTGTAATAAGATTAACACCACCAAGTTTTGGTGAAAATGTACCTTCAGACACAGCTGGTAGGAATAACAAAATAGGTCAGCTGCTATGAAAAAGTGGCCATTTCCTAAAATGTAAATATTTAAGCGTTTCATCACTGTACTGTAGAGTCGAAAATGACCCACAGTTAACACTCCTGCAGGTCTTCAGAGGCAGTAAACTGCATGACAGGAGACTGTCCATCTTTCTCTTGCAAAGTACTTAGTGGTTTCAAACCACATGCCTTTGGATTGGCAGCACAGCTCCTTACGACTAGGCCACCAGAACTCCCTTAACTTACCATATGGCCTAGCTATTCCACTCTTAGGTACTTCTCTAATTGCAATGGAAATGTTAAGTTCATGCAATGTGCTGCCTTATACATATTATCTTGTACTTGTGTAGCAACATCATATTGTCCAAAAGCTGCAAACCATCCAACAGTTAGCAGGATATATTAAATGTAGTGCTAAATACAACTAAATAATAAATTACTAATGCAAGTTACAACACAGATGAACAACAACCACAAAACTGCTATTCTAAAATTTTAACACATAAAAAAAATCTATAAAAATATGCACTCTTAGCATATAACAAGTGAAAGACAGAAACAAAACCCATGTATTATATGATCACATTTATCTGAAAAATTCAAGAACAGCTAAATCTACATAGAGGCAGAATGTAAATCAGTGACTGTAGGTGAGTACAGCTTTAGACTACAAATGGGAACAAAGTTCAAGAGTGATGGATGTATAATAAAACAGCACTGTAGTGGGGAGCTCTGGTGGCCTAGTGGCAAGACGCTGAGCTGTAATCCCAAAGGCATGCAGTTCGAATCCACCAGATGCTCTGCCAGAGAAGAAGGGACAATCTCCTCCTGTGCCAGTCGGATCCAACTCGACTATACACAACAGACAAACAAAAAAGCTACACTGGAGTGACACCTGAACAACTCGTAAAGTTATTAACTCACAGTTACACTATAAGTCACAGCAGAAAATCCATCAAGTGTCCAAGACTGATATCTTTATGGAAGGAGACTACTTTATCCTTTTCCTAAGGAAAGGCTGATTTTTCCGTTAGCAGCTGAGCGCTTAACTACTGCACCACCTAGATTCCTTAAGCCAGAGACGTGTCAAACAGTCCTTAGACAAAAATCAGAGTACTGAGGAAATAGTAGGACTGCATACAAGTACCTATGGCTCACTGTCAACTTAAGTGCATGTACTAGAACGGCAAACGAGTGCAACATAATAACAAAAGGAAAATAGAGTTCAATATAAATTCTTGTGAAGGTGGAGTAGCACGATAGAGATATAATGCAATAAAAACTCTTTTGAATAAAATGCAATGAGATTATTTCTGTCATAAAATATAAAGTAATTTATCTATTATTTCTAATGACCTGAATTTTTAGCCCAGGTTTACTGACTATACATGAGTGTAGGTATTAGTCTCCACTGACTAACGTTATTATTAATTTCAATCAATTCCTAGGTTCTCCTAGCTCTAACCAGGCCACGTTTTATCTGCCAAAGCATCAACCATATTTTCACTACAAACTGAAAGCAATATATAAAAAGAAACAGAGACAAATGACTTGTCCCATTTCCCCTAGAATCAACTCTAAATCATGTCATAATTTTGCCCCAGTTAATGAATTTAATCCTATATTTCACTCAAGACCAACATGAGCTGCACATTTCTTAATCCTCCCTGAATTATTTCATTTGTTGTTGTCATCTGCTATTGAGTCAGAACTAAGTCATAGCTAACCCTCCAATGGGTTTTCAGGGTCTGCAAGTCTTGAGAGAGGAAACTACCAATCTCTGTTCCTCAAGCATCTGGATTTGAACTGTCTACCTTGGATTTACATAGGTAAAGTATGCTATTAGGGACCTCTCCAAAGTACTGAAGAGCAATGGTGTCACTCTGGAGACTAAGGTGCATCTGATACAGGTCATGGTCTTTGCGATCACTTGTTATGCATCAGAGAGTTGGACAATGACTAAGGAGGATAGAAGGTGAATTGATGCCTTTGAGCTCTGGTACTGGAGAAGAGTATTGAGGGTACCATGGACTGCTAGGAAAACAAACAGATTCATGCTGGACAGGATTAAACTGGGCAGCTCCTTGGAGGCAAGGATTCTGAGGCTCCGTCTAACATACTTTGGACATGTTGTAAAGAAGAACCAGTCCTTGGAGAAGGACATCATGCTTGGGAGGGTAGAGGGACAGCGCAGGAGAGGAAGGCCCTCTATGAGGTGGACTGATTCAGTGACTAGGGAAATCAGGATGGGTATATCGGACACGGTGCGACTGACACAGGAAAAAGCAGAGGTTAGGGCTGTTGTACATAGGGTCGCTATGAGTAGCAAACGACTCGACAGCACATAACAACCACCACCTTGGGTTAGCAGTATAATCCCGTACCCACCAGGCCACCAGAGCTCCCCTACTTTGACTTTATGGTCCTTCGTAACTTCTACCTCTCTCATTAGGTCAGCTGTTCTAGTACTCGTTTTCTGAAGCATTTACAAATAACAAAGAATTTGTTACATACATCTTTTCTTTTTTAAACAATTTTGTAACTACAATGGAGTTAGATAAAAGAATGTCTTGGGGAGCTCTGGTGGCCTAGTGGCAAGAAGCTGCACTGCAATCCCAGAGGAACATGGTTCGAATCCACCAGATACTCTGCCGGAAAAGGAGGTGCAATATCCTGCTGTACCAGTCAGATCTGATTTGACCATACATGCACACAAAATAAAAAAAAAAAGAATGTCTTTCAAAGGAAATGTATCATGAATGACAGTCAGTTCTGACCTGACAGCAACAAGTGAGTTAAGTAGGGAGCTCTGGTGCCACAGTTGACAGGGAGTTGCACTTTAAGTCAAAGGTGGCACTTCTGTGGTAGTTCAAATCCACGAGAAGCTGCAAGAGAGAAAGATAGGCAATGTCCCTCCATGTGATTTACAGCCTCCAAAAAACTGGCTAGAGGGTCCGCTATCAGTGGATTCCAAATGTGATAGCAATGAGTGAGTGATATAGACATTCATAAACACATAAAAAAATCCTGTCTAATAAGCCATCTTTAAATATCTTAAGAGCTAAGCTTTCTATCTTTCAGCTACAGAATTCTCAAAGTAGGTTTAGTCATTCAAAATATAAATTTTCTATTTCAGAAATTGTTTCACTTACAATGTTCTTTAAACCGGGAATTTTTAATCTATGAGTTACAACTCAAACACCATTAAGGGAGTGAAGGAGGACAGGACAGGTATTATAGACTGAATTGTGCCCCAAAAAGCATTATAAATCCTAACCTGCTTACCTGTAGTTATAATCCCATTCAGAATAGGTTGTATTACATTACTGAAGACTAAGGTCCTCTCTTTTGAGCCATAAGAGAGACACAACAAGCAAACTAGAGAAGCAGAAACAGGGAGAAACACAGGAGTAAATGCTCCAAAGGGACAAAGCACATCCCCACAGAGCCAAAACAGAGAGCATTCCCTCAGAGCCAACACCCTAAATTCAAACTTCTAACCTCCTAAAGCAGGAGAAAATAAATGTATATTTATAAATAATGTATGTCACTGAACTGTGCTATTTCTGTTTATAGTAGGGCGAATGAGGAAGAGCCAACCTCTTCAACTAAAGTTGACCTTAATGATATGGATGGAATAAAGCTTTCAGGTAGTGAAGGGCCTTGTTTGCTGACGTAGCAGGACTCAAAATGAGGAACTATCAAAACTGCAAATATCTACTAATAATTGGAAGATGGAAAGTACAAGGTATGAATCTAGAGAAATTAGAAGGTATAAAAATGATAAGAACCTATGTCCTAGGCATTAATGAGCTTAAATGGAATGTTATTTTCCACACTGAATCAGACAATCATATATGGTCTACTATAATGGATATCTCATGGTTGCTGTGATGCTAAACACTGTGACACTGATGTGTCAAATGTGATAATGATTAACCATGATGGACAACGTTTGGTGGAGTTCCCGATTAAGACAGGCTTGGAAGCAGGAGTGGCATCAACTTCCTAAACCACTTGCCTCTGGAAACTATGAACTTAGAGAAATGATGAACGTTATACAAGTGTTCAGGTCTTTCATTCATAGGGTCGCTACGAGTCATCCATCTATGACTTGACAGCACTTAACAACAATAAGGGATATCAAAAGATGTGTCTCATCAGAAATATATACTGTTAAAGACCTCTTGAAATTCAAGAGCAATGGTGTCAGTTTAAGGTGCACCTGATCCAAGCCATGGTGTTTTGAATTACTTGCTATGTATCTGAAAGTTGGACAATGAATCAGGATGACAGAAGAAGAGTCTATGCCGTTGACCTGTGGTGTTGGAGAGAAGTGTTGAATATCCATGAACTGCCAAAATGGCAAGTATGTCTTGGAGAAAGTGAAATGAGGGTACTCCTTGGAGATAGGGATGGTATGACTTCATCTCACACCCTTTGGGCATATTGTTAGGAGTAAGTCAGTCTTTGAAAAAGGGCATCATGCTTGAAAAGGCTGAGAGGATCATTATGAGAGAGGAAGACAAGATGGACTGACAGAGTGATTATAACAATGGGTACAAGTATTATCAGTGATGCTGAGGATGGGCAGGGTCCACATCCACTGTTCATAGAGTAGCTTTGAATCTTCAACTCAACAGCAACAACAATGATGTAAATAGAAAGGTCTTTCGGCCTAGGGGTAAGGAGTTGCACTGTCAAGCCACAGGCACGCAATTAAAATTCATCAGCTGTTTCCAAGAGAAAAAGATGGGCAATCTCCTCTCATGGATTTACTGGCCCTAAAAATCCACTGTAGTGTTGGCTATGAGTTGGTTCCAAATGGACAATAACCAGAGACAGCAACATGATGGAAAAGATAAACCTAAGAGAAATACTGTCACATTCATCGTCAAAAAGAACACTTCAAGATCTATCATAAAGTATAACTCTGACATTAATAAGTTAATTTCCATATGCCTACAAAAATAGACCTAAAAACCCACTAACATGAAGTCAAGGGAGTTCTGGTGGCACAGTGGTAAGGAATTATGCTGCCAAGACAAAAGAATGCAGTTTGAGTCCACCAGACTGATTGCAGGAGAAAGATGAACAATCTTCTGAGTGATTTACTGCCCTCTGAAAACCCCGCAGAAGGTCAGCTATGAGTTGGCTGCAACTTGATGGTACACAATAACAATAACAACATGGAGTCGAGTCTGACTCCTAGAGCAAGCCATCTTAAGGCTTCCAAGGTTATAAATTTTAATAGGCAGAACTACCTATCTTTCTTCCCTGCAGCAGTTGGTGGATTCCAACCACTGACCTGTTGTTAACAGTATAATATGCTTACTAAACATTGAACGTAAGAAAACTGTTGCTATGACTATTATTAAAACTTTATGCACCAACCACTGCAACCAAAAATGAAGAAAGTGAACATTTCTACCAACTCCTGTAATTTTAAATTGATTGAACATGTAAGAAAAGATGTAATAACTGGTCACTGGAATGAATACAAAAGGTGGAGACAAAGTAGAGTTGGTAGTTAGAAACCAAGGCTTTAGAGACAGGAATGAGGCTAGAAACGGTAAGACAGAATTTTGTACTACCAGTGATTTATTCATTGAAAATATCTTTCTTTAAAAAAATACAAACTGAGACTAAGAAAGTCACTGATAAGAGTACAGTGGAATCCAGTCAACTTAATTCCTGGACAGAAAAAGCAGAGAAGCTTAATTCTAGCAGTCAGAACAAGGCCAGCGGCTAACCGTCCAACTGAGTGTCAAATGTTCATATTCCAAAGTTCAAATTGAAGCTAAAGAAAAGTAACAATTCCACAAGAGCTAAACTAACAATCTTGAGTATATTCTACTTGAATTTAGAGAGCAGCTTAAAGGTAACAGAATAAGTGCAATAAATAATGGAATAATAATTAAGGACAGAATAGTTATTCTAGTCTTATCCAGAGTAAGATTAGGTTTCATGCACTGAACACTAAGAAAACAAAAATCCTCTCAAATGAACCAAAAATGGACAATAGATTGAAAGTGTCGAGTATTTCATTTTAAGTGGAACCACACTCACCACTCATGAACGGAAGAGTAAAGAAATCAACTGGCACATCTGCTGTACTGGGCCTCTTAAAAGTATTAAAATGCAATACATCATTTATAGATTAATTTACACCTGACTCAAGCCATGTTATTTTCAACTGTATAACATGCTTGTGAAAACTGAACAACAAATAAGACTGAAAAAAAGAACTGATTCCTCTGAACTATAGTGTTAACAAAGAAAATGAAACACTTCAGGTGCCAAAAAACCATTTGTCTTGGGGGTTGGGGGTGGGGGAGGGGAAGTGTAGCCAGAATGCTCCTGAGAAGTGAAGATGCTCAACCTTCACCTCACATACACTCTGACCTGTTAATAAGAAAGAGCAGCTCCCACAGAAGACATCACATCATGCTTGGAAGTGTAGTGGGTAAAAGACAAGAATAAGACACTCATGAAAATAAACTGCATCCTGGATTGAACTGTATACCCTCCAAATACACGTATTCAACAATATAGGAGACATCTCAGTGCCAAAAAAAAAAAGTCACCAGAGAATAGGGTGGGTCCTTTTGGACACAAGTCTCTGTGTAAAAAAGCTCTTTGACACTGGGTAAGGGAAATGGCCAAGGACTCCAGGCCTACAGGTGCTAAAGTAAACAAAGACAACCTTCACCTCACAGATAGCACCAAGAATCTGGCATTTATCCAAAAATGAGTTCCTGAGAGATAGTCTCTAAAACATGGAATTAACCAAGTGGTTTGACTCGGTCTCATTACTCAGTCTGAGAGCTTATCCTGATAAGGCCATTCAATTTTAGAGCTGGACTGGCCAGAAAAACCTACACATGCTATTAGCTTATCTCAGGCCCTCCCTAATGAGCAATCAATTTTCTGAAACTTGCTGCAAGTCAGTTTTGAGTTAGTTCCAACTTAAAGGGGCAAAATACAGCATAAAGGGCCATAATGAAAGCTCTGGACACAAATGCTCCGTAGGCTGATGACAGACCAGCTTCGCTCAATGGAAACATTACACTTTCTTTTATGCATCTTCTCTTCAGTGAATCCTCCTAGACCTAGCCCTATGCATATTTTCATTTTTATTCTTTTTACTAATAATAGAACCACAATGCTAAGCACAGCACTTTACAAAGTTCTGTAAATCATTCTAATAAATCCTTGAATCTGAGGTATTAGTGGCTGACAGGTCAGAAGTGAGGTAAGTTTTGGACCCCCAACCTTATGGCTGGCACTCTACAGGAACACAGGAAAATCTGAATTTATAGCCAGAGTTGTACAGACGAGCCAAGCTCCCAGCTGGCATCAAGTCTTGGACAGCTCTGACATTCTAGAAGGCTGTGTTCTTTAACTTGTGAAATCTAATCTAACTTCAAATGATTAGATTCAGAGGAAAAGGTGTTTCTTGTACAGCTGGTGTCTGAACAAAAGTAGAACAGAGAAGAAGAGAACTGATAATAACTTGGATTGATCAACATACTTAGTGTCAGAGAAATGAAACCTGATTTTCCAGACAGGAATTAGTTCTTAAGGAGTACTGAGGTTCTGTTGGGAGGTGACAAAAACTTTTAAAAATACTGGTTTTTTTTAGAAAAGAACCACAACAACCAACCACAGTACCATTAAAAAAAAAAGAAGAAAACACTACATGTACACTTTAAAATAAGATTATATATGTATAAAATCATAATAAAATTTAAGAATAAAACATCATTTTGTATCATTCTTGGCAAATACGAAGAGCTGACTCTTGAAGAAAGGTCTGAAGTATACAAGCTCACTTCCATGCAGTTCCCCCTGTCCCGCTATTACTGCAACAGGCTAGGATTCTGAGGCTTTGTCTGACATACTTTGGACATGTTGTAAGGAGGGACTGGTCCTTGGAGAGGGATATCATGCTTGGCAGAGTGGAGGGACAGCGCAGGAGGGGAAGGCCCTCTATGAGGTGGATTGATTCAGTGACTGGGGTAGTCAGGATGGGTGTGTCAGAAGCAGTGCGATTGGCACAGGACAGAGCAGAGTTTAGGGCTGTTGTACATAGGGTCGCTATGAGTCGCAAGCGACTCGACGGCACATAACAACAACAACAAGAACAACAACAACAACAACGTGATTTATTTTTTTGTCAAAGAGAGGAAGACCCTCAATGGCACAGGACAGAACTGGGTTCAGATCTGTTGTTTGTAGGGTCACTATGAGATACTTTACTTGGTGACACCTAACAATAACAACAGCAGATTACAATTTTTATTAAGAGTAAATGTGAATTTCTAGTCTTATTTGCCCCTTGCATTAATTTAATTAATGATAACAGTATTATAATAATCATTCTTATTTATCTTAAGCCTGTTTTTTTTTCATTAGTGTAAAATCATTTTTACTTTTGTGTGTGTGTGGTATATGTGGGTGGGGTTTTATCCTCTTGTGTATTTGCTATGTCTTTGTCAAGTTTTGTTTTCATGGTCCTCTTAGCCTTGTTAAATTATTCTGGAAAGTTTTCTAAGCCTGATTGTACAATGAGTTAAAAATTGAGCTACCAAGAAAAGGTCACTGGTTTAAGACCAGTGCTTCTATGCTGGAGAAAACTGAGTCAGTCTGCTTCTGTAATAAAGATTCCTAGCCTCAGAAACCTTATGGGGCAGTTTTACCCTCCTCAGTGTGTCAAATTAATGGAATCCAATGGCAGTGTGTTTCTGGATTTTTTAATAGCTTTAAATTATAAAAATATAAAGCTGTATTTTAAAAATTATTTTCTTTTTCTAAAGCAATCCAGGAACAGACTTATAATTTGAGTAGTTTCATCACGGTAATGGAAATGGGGATTCCCAGGAGACTCAGTATGTGGTTGTGCCTCCAAATCGACCCAACAGATCTAAACCTTGTTCTGTCCCACGTCATTGTTACAGTCTCCATGATGCTAAAGTCCATTGTTGCAATCTATATGGCTGAATCATTGACAGTCTTTTTGCAGTTGTTTTCTAGCTTCTGGCTCAATTAAGCATTCTGTCTCTTGAGGTAACTGCAGTATGTTTTCTTAGGAATCATCCTTTTATTCTACTTTTATTTGTGAAATGTTAAATATAGTGCAATTCTTGTAAAGTCCTCTATATTGTTCTCTACTTCATTTCTAATTTTGTCTGTTGATGCTTTATTTTTCTTAGACTTGCTATATAGCTTTGTTTTCATCTTTTTAAGGAAACTGCTATTGGTCTCATTTAGTAGTTTCAGTCACATTCTAATTTAAATGTATCTTTCATCATTATTACTTATTAAGTAGGCTGTAAACATAGAAGATGTTGAAACTACTTTCATTAGAGAATGAAAATAAATGCCTGTGTAATTGAGCTATAGACATTTGAAAACTAATTCACATTGGATGATAAAAGTAGACCAAAATAATACTTACTATTGTCCTCATTGGGAATTATAATATTCTTTATAAATTATATATACTAGAAAGACAATTTTAATCCAGAAGGAAAAAAGAGTTGGTCAGGAAAATAAGGTTGAATTAAGGCTGTTGTACATAGGGTCGCTATGGAGTCGCAAGCGACTCGATGGCAAACAACAACAACAACATGGTCTATATGTTCCAGTATGATTCCACCCATGGCAAGTTCAGTGGCACTGTCAATGCTAAGAATGGGAAGCTGGTTATCAATGGGAAAGCCATCACTATCTTCCAGGAGCGAAATCCCGCCAACATCATGTGGGTTGATGCTGGTGCTGAATATGTTGTAGAGTCTTCACAACCTTGGAGAAGGCTGGGGCTCATGTGAAGGGTGGTGCCAAACAGGTAATCATCCCTGTTCCTTTTACCTGTGCCCCCATGTTTGTGATGGGCATGACCATGAAAAATATTACAGCTCTCTCAGGATTGTCATCAATGCCTCCTGCACCACCATCTACTTACCTACCCTGGCCATAGTCATCCATGACAACGTCAATGTCATAGAGGGACTCATGACCACAGTCCTTGCCATCACAGCCAACCAGAAGACGGTGGATGGCCCCTCTGGAATGTTGTGGCGTGATACCTGTGGAGCTGCCCAGAATCCTGCATCTCCTGGTGCTGCCAAGGCCGTGGGCAAGGTCATCCCTGAGATGAACGGGAAACTTACCACCCCCAATGTGTCAGTTGTGGACCTGAGCTGTCTGGAGAAAGCTTCCAAATATGATGACATCAAGAAAGTAGTAAAACAGGCATCTGAAGGGCCCCTCAAGAGCATCCTGGGATACACTGAAGATCAGGTTGTCTCCTGTGACTTTAATAATGACACCCACTCTTCCACCTTTGATGCTGGGGCTGGCATTGCCCTGAAAGACCACTTTGTCAAACTCATTTCCTGGCATGACAATGAATTTGGTTACAGCAACCGGGTGGTCGACCTGATGGTTCACATGGCCCCCAAAGAATAAAAGACATTTGGAACACCACCCCCAGCAAATGCACTAGAATAGAGAGAGACCATCAGCTGCTGGGGAGTCCTTGCTCAACTTGATCCTCCCACATTGAGAATCTCACATACTTGAGAGTTTACATCCAGTCCCCCTGAGAAAGGGGAGGGGTTTGGAGAGTCCATCTCATTATGTACCATGAATAAAGTACACTGTACTCAGGGGGGAAAAATTATATGTATATATCTAAAGCCTTGATTTAAGAATGGAAATTGGAGATAAGATATTTTGTAAGTGATGATAGGAAAATTTATTCTGTGTAAATCGTTTTAGCCATTAACTAGATATCCTTTTCTTTCTTGCCTTTTTAAACCTGGGTCATCTTCTGGAAGCATTTATATTCATACCCTTAAACACATGCTGCTTTCCAAAAGATTGTTATATATCCAGTATAACATTTCCTAGATTACAGAAAACTCAAGTTGGAAAAATTTTGGTAAACTATCACTTGTTATGCATCAGAGAGTTGGACAGTGACTAAGGAGGATAGAAGAAGAATTGATGCCTTTGAGCTTTGGTGTTGGAGAACAGTATTGAGGGTACCATGGACTGCTAGGAAAACAAACAGATTCATCCTGGAAAGGGTTAAACTTGCGACTCCATAGCGACCCTATGTACAACAGCCTAATATCCTGTGCCAATCGCACTGCCTGACACACCCATCCTGATAACCCAGTCACTGAATCAATCCAACTCATAGAGGGTCTTCCCCTCCTGTGCCATCCGTCCACCCTACCAAGCATGATGTCCCTCTCCAAGGACCTGTTCCTCCTTACAACATGTCCAAAGTATGTCAGACGAAGCCTCAGAATCCTTGCCTCCAACGAGCAGCCCGGTTTAACCCTCTCCAGGATGAATCTGTTTGTTTTCTTGGCAGTCCATGGTACATTCAGTACTCTTCTCCAGCACCACAGCTCAAAGGCATCAATTCTCCTTTAAGGGGTCATTGATGGCAATGACATCCACTTTGCCAGAGTTAAAAGAAGCCCTGCTGACCAGGTGCCCAATGCAGCCAAATCTGTTTACTCTGACCTTCACCATCATGTCTCAGGGATGTGGTTGAGGCTACACAAGAAGAGAAGGCAATCTGTCTATTGATGAGGAGCAGAGAGCCTAAAAAAATATTTTCTTTAAGACTTAGTATGGTCTGAATAGTTTATTAAATTCTAAAATAATGCAAGGAAAAATTAGAAAAGTACTTTTAGCCACTGTGCTGGTCAATGCAGATTTTTCAAGGAAAAAAACAAATCTCAAACTCTTCTTTCTTACAATTAATGTGTATGCTCAGCTAGAAAATTTAAGGTGTCAAATATAAAAAAATAAGTGAGCATGTAAAAGATTAACAAAAATCCTTAACTTTCTTTAAATATTAGGAATAAACAAATTTTTTTTTCATTTCCATTTCCAAGAGCAATAAAAACTACTGAATATCTTTATGCAGATTAAACAAAGAAAGTTAAGACTTTCATAAAGAAAATTATAAAACTTTAAAACTTTTACTAAGTAAACTACCATATTTCTGGATGATGTAAATATGCATCCACTAAATAATACATTCATGTAAACACATGCATGGCACATTTACGGAAATAGTGCAAGGAGGTTCTCAATTGGGAAAAAAAACTAATAACACATGTGATAGTTGTATAAAAATACAATATTTACATACTTCCTAAACTAACCTGCAATTTCAACAAAATTTAAAACAAAATCCAAAGTTTGTTCTGTTTTGCAGAGGTTCAGTGAGGCATCACTAGATTCAATTTAATATATTAATTCTAAAGATTATCAAACTAGAACACATGCAGGACACAAATCAATTAGCTTTTAAAGGAGAAAAAAAACCCACATTAACAAAAAGATAGTAAAAATGTACTATTAAAGAAAAACCTCCCCAAAAAGTACTATTGTTGTTGTGTGCCGTCATGTCACCTGTGACCCAGAGCCATCCTATACAGCAGCTCTGAAGCCTGCTCTGTCCTGAGCCAGTCTTAGAACTGTGACTCTGTCATACCTACTCCAACTGCCCTATTTACTGTATCAATCCATCTCATCTGCAGTCTTCCTTTCCTGAGCTGTCCCTCTACTCTTCTAAGCAGGATATCCTTCTCCAACGATCAGTATCTCCTGGCCACATGCCCAAAGTATGTGAGACTGAGGTTCAAAATCCTAGCCTCCAAGGAGAAACTTGGTTTAACGTTCTCCAAGACGGACCTATTTGTATTCTTGGTGCTCAATGGTATATTCAAGACTGTTTTTCAGCACCACAACTCAAAGGCATCAATTATTCTTCCATCATCCTTAGTCACTGTGAAGACCCTGGCCTTGCCCAGGTGCATCTTACTTAGTGTCTAGACTGACATCATTGATTCTCAGTACTCTGGAAAGGTTCCTGATAGCAAATTTTTCTAACACAATTCATCTTTTGATTTCCTGACTGCTGGTACCACAGGTGTGAGTTGTGGAGCAGAGAAAACTGTAACTTTTAACTGTTAACTGTCAGGAGCCTGGCTAACTTGTAAAGCAAGATTAGCCCTGTACTGTAAAACCAGCAAGACTAACTCCATCTTGACTAAAACGTCTGCTTGGCAATAAACAACTCATGGAAGTAGGATGTTAATGAATAGAGTGACCAAAGGTCTCAGACCTTAGGGAATGTAATCTACAGAAACTCTTTGTTTCTTAGAGCACACAATAAGGTATTCTGAAAAACATCTTTGTATTGTACTGACGTCTGTGAGAGTTAATGTTTGACCTGATAGTCAACATCTCAGACGGAAAAAGATAATGTGATTGTTACCGCAGACATGTTTCTAAAACCTGTAAAGGCCTTTCTATGAATATTAAAATTGCTATTCGCCATCAGCGGATAGTCTCTCTGCGTCTTCATTTCATCCTCGTCCCTTCTCTCGGTGGAACTGTTTGATATAATGGGGCTGGACCCTGTTAGTTAATAACTTCAATCTCTTCTCCATCCATCATGGTGATGTCAACTGGCCCAGTGATGAGAATCTTTGTTTTCTTGATGTTGCATTTCAGTTCACATTAAAGACTATAGTCCTTGACTTTCAGGAGCAAGTGCTTTGGGTCCACTTCAGTTTCAACAATTAAAGCTGTGTCATCTGCATAACCCAGATTGTTAATAAGTCTTCCTCCAATCCTGATGCCACATTCCTCCTCATAAAGCCCAGCCACCCTAATGACCTGTTCTGCAAATAGACTGAAAAGGTATGGAGACAGGATGCATCTCTGATGCACTCCCTTCCTGATTTTGAATCATGTAGTATTTCCCTGGTCTGTTCTGAGGACTATTTCCTGCTCTAAGTATAGGTTTTGCATAAGCTATTAGTGCTCATAATTAAAGAAGTACCAGAATCACATAAGTAATAAAATGATAAAAATCAATGACAAACAAGGAATCCAGGTTCAATCCATTGCCTGTAATGGTAATGGAGAGAATTCTGATGGCCCAGTGGTAAAGAGTTGTCCTGCAAACCAGTCTATCCACTGAGTTCAAATGCACCAGCTCCTCCGTAAGACAAAGATGGGCAATCTCCTCAAATGCAATTTATAGACTCTGAAAACTGTAAGTCAATTCCAACCTGATAGTAAATAATAACAATAATATATGGCACTATAGCATGCAATTTAAAAATACCCTTATCCAACACTACAAAGTGGGTGAATTTTAGAAACCATTTCTGAGACAAATGACCTATCATTAAAGAAAAAAAAAGTTAAATTAAGACATTAATTCATAGCACATATTAAATTATCACTCAGACTAAAGGATGTGAAAATAAGTGTCTGTTGCAAAACAATAAACATAAAGCAGGCCCTCTCTTCAGCATAACACCAAGGCCACCAATTAACAAGTGAATGGCAATAAACATCATAAGCAAAAGACAAATTCAGTTTGGGGTATTTTCCTTCCATTTGAAACAATGACAGATGGTAAACAGCTCTGTGAAAGCAGCTTCTTGGTGGGTCTCCAATGATGCCTATTCACACTATAATATAATCTTCTCATCCTTCTGAGAAACACACACACAAAATCACTGCTTGTTGAGTCAAAACCAAGTCACAGCTGACTCTCAAAAGACTTTACAGAAGCTTTAAGTCACATGGGAAGAGAGTCTTTCTCCCTTGGACCAGTTGATGAATTTGAACTGCCTGCCTTTGAGCTGACAGCAAAACTCCTTACATCACCAGAGGTCCCACTTTTGGGTCTAGGTTATTAAAAAGATTGTAGCTTCTGTCCCGGGTATCCTGGGCTTGATCTCTCTCTCTCTCTATCTATTAGATCACTTTCCCTGGGACAAAGCAAATGCCAAGTCACAGGAAGTCTATCTGGCAAGAAACCACAGAAAACTTGGAAGCAGATACCTAACTCTGGCCAAGGCTTCAGATGACTCTACAGTCTTAGCTTACATGTCCATGGCCATGAGAGACCCTAAACCAAGAGTCCCTATCTAATTTGCACCTGAATTCTTAATCCACATACACAAGGATCTATGAAGATGATGTAATAAATAAAAATAAATGGCAAGAACTGAACATTACTGATGGTTGGCATTCAGGTACAGAAGGAAATGGAATAAAGGAAGACAGCAAAGAAAGAACACAATTATAGAAGAAAAACCTGTTTCATAACAAATTCAAAGAAAATTTTCCAAAAGAAGACTTTTGTCTCCTTTTTAATGTACTGCATTAAATACTACTACAGGTAGCTTCCTTGTTCTCCATATCAATAAGATATAAGAAAGGGAGAAGCTTCTATTCTAAAGTATATACTACTGGTGTCGTTGTAGTTATGTGTCATCAAGTCTAAACCAACTAACATTTATCCATCCCTCTAGCAGGTTCTCAAGGGCTATCAATCACACAGGAAGAGACTTCCCATTTCTCCTTCGGAGTAGCTGTTGAATTCAAACTGTCTGCCTTTGACTTGGCAGAACAACTCCTGAACCACCAGAACAGCCTAAAGCATACATACAGTAAGATATTTTAATCTATCCTTTAGTATACACACACTCACCAATCTATCTGAAAAGTAATGGTTTCAAAAAACAACACAAGGTAGTTCACAAAATTATAGAAATCTTACCTTAAATCTCTTGTCTTGCAATACTTTCTTGATGGCAACCAATTCTCCTGAATCACAAAGTTTGGCTTGATATACCACACCAAACGACCCATTTCCAATCACTTTAGTGTCTGTATAGCTGACTTCCTGTGGCCTGTCTGGACCCTGTCCAGGAGTTGCCACCACTGTGGTCACCTTACTGCCATCTTTGTCTCCTAAAGAAAAGAAGAGATTAAAAAGTGATTAAAGAAGGCAAAGATTTTTAAAAACTTGAAGACTGTCAAGAATTAAACCATAAAAATGGCCAAAATATACAAAGCATTTTCTTTATTACAAATTATTTTTAAATACTCAATTGACTTGGTCCATCATATAGAATTGTTTCAATCATAACTTATTTTTTAAAGGGTCATTAATTCAGTCATGGGATAGACCTGGCACCATAGACAGTAATTTCATTTAATGAAAACAGTCCAATGAAGTAGTTAGTACTGTTAACACATTAAAGTTGAAAGGCAGCCAGGATGTTATATTCTCCCTAGGACACATAGCAAATGGTGAACTTTAGGTTTTAATCTTTACCTAACCATCTCTAATAGCTCTGGTTCCTAACTAAAGACCTTCTTATATTACTTGTAAATAAAATATGTGTAACTGAAAATATTTAAATATGCGTTATCTATACTCATATCATTCTGCCTTAAGAAGGTAGTAAGGCTGGTTGAACTTTTGCTTCTCCATATCTTATGTCTTTAATAAACCAGCAGATAATAATCTCTCAAGAGAAGATCAGATGAGGAGAAACAGTAAGAAAAGGACAATTAGTTTTGGGATTATTGCTTTTGTTATGTGACAGGGATTAAGAACCAACTCATAGCTGACCTTCCAGCGGGTTTCTAGAGGCTGTAAATCACACAGGAAGAGACTGTTCCATCTTTTACCCACAGCACAGCTAGTGGATTCAAACTACCTTCTTTTGTGTTGGCAGCACAATTCCTTATCTACTAGGTCATCAGAGCTCTTTAGTTCAGGGATAAGGGATGGAAAAAAAAAAACCCACCAAAGAAACAAACAAAAAAGCCCCCTTTCTTAAAAACCAAATTCATTCTGAATTAATTATCATCCAGAAGCAGCTCACTGCTTCCATCATCCTCCACCATCACTTGTAATAATCCAGAAATCATTATCCTCTCTTCAAGCAACCTCCAAGCTAGTAAGCATATAATCCATAATGATCTTCTTGTTCTCTGAATTATTAAATTATGCTAAACTGCACAGTATTATCTAGCACTTGACTTTAAAACATTAATGTCATTTTAGTCATTTGAAAATATCCATTTCCAGAGACTATAATAATTCTGAAGTGGCAATTAGGAGTTCTGTGTGTCCTTCCTGACAAATTTACAGCTGTACAATTCTCCACAAAGTAAATCCTTACACTTCCCACCCCACCCATTGCTCCTTCATATTGTAAATTTTATTTTTTAAACTGCTAACTGAATTCATACTAAATAAAGGGTGGTAAAATCAAGAAATAATAAAAACACATAGCAATCCAATTGTTTAAGTATACTTCTACAAAGTATAAATTTCTGGATTAATGAGAATCAAATGTTGACGGTTTATTATAATCAATATTTATATCCACTTAAGCACAAAGTATTAATAAAGATGACAGCCAACAAGCAATATCTGAGACTGATAAGCCAATATTTATATCCACTTAAGTTCATGGAATATTAATAAAGGTCGCAGTCAATAAGCAATATCGGAGACTAATAAACTTTCTCACTAGCTTTCATGATAGACATGAAAGTAGTGAAAGACTCCTACATAACACAGCTAGGTGAACTACCTCCTGCTGTCAATTACATTCCCACTGGGTTTCCACAGTTAGAAATTTTTATGGAGTTTGTCATTCTCTTTCCCCTGCAAGAGCAACTAGTGGATTCCAACCAATAACCTCTTAGCTGCTGAAAGCTTTACCACTGTTACCATCAGGGCTAGTATGCAGTAGTACCTCATGGTGTCAGCTACAGTGAACATGTATGTCCTTAGAAGGGTAAAACACCCAAACATATATTACTCAGTTAGCATATATTCAACATCATTTGTAGAAATAAGGAAGCCCTGGTGTCCTAGGGGGGAAGAGAGAGAAAGCTGCCCTGCTTTCCTAAAGAGCCATGTCTCTGCCAGTTGGAATCCACCAGTGGCTCCACTGCACGAAATAACTGGCAAAATCCTTCCATTCGATTTACAGTCTCCAAAACAAACTAGAGGCTAGCTATAGTCAGTTCTGACTCAAGAGCAGAGTCTTGAGTTTGAACTGTCTAACTTGTTGTTTACTGCTGACAAGTTAACCCTGGATCTTGCTGAATGGATGTGTAATAGAACAAAACACTGCACAATCCTGTGCCGTCTTCATGATCGATGGTATGTGTGAGTCCATTACTGCAGGTGCTTTGACCATCTATCGCAGTGAGGGTTTCCTTCACTTTATCAGACATAATGTCCTTTTCTAGTGATTGGTAATTTCTGATGTGTCCAGAGCAAGCAAGACCAAGTCTCATCATTCTCAGTTTTAAGAGAATATTCTGGTCATATTTCTTTTAATACTGATTTTTTTTTTCATTCATTTGGTAGTGGTATTAAGGCCAACATTCTTTTTTACAATTTTATTACAGGGCTAAATCCCAAGACAAGTCAACCGATACCTAGCAGTTTTTAACACTTTCAAATGGCCCCTTCACATTTCACAGGCTAGTAAAAGAAATGTTACATGTATTTGTTAAAAGTCTATAGTGATCCAATATAAATTCTAAATTATCATGCCCTCCCCCAAAAAAAATCTACTGGGGTTTTCTTTCTGCCTATGTTTATCCTAACTACATCTTTTCAGGTTGACTATAAATCATAAATTATTTTCCTTTCATTTGTAAGATAAACCTACCTTAAACATTGTTTCAGCATCCTTAAAGACAAAATCAAAGTCTTCAAACTTAAATTCAAAGAGACTAAAATAGATACAAAAGACTAAAATCCAAAGCTGTCAAAAGAAAATAAAAAGTGACTTCAAACACACTTTGAGTCTTCTAAATGAATGAAATCAAAACCTTTTCATAAAAAAAAAAATTCAAATTTTTAAAAGTAATAATCTACAGAACAAGGTGGTTGTGGTGGTGGTGGTGGTGGTGGTTGTTGCTGTTAAGTGCCATCGAGTCGCAGGCAACTCATAGAGACCCTACGAAGGAAAGTCCTCAACATTTGTGTGACTTTCATCCTCTCTCCAGGTTCATAGGGTCTCTGGATGCAAGCTATTACAGAAGTGGATGCCACTCCTGCTTCCAAGCTTGTTTTAACCTGGGAGCGTCACCCAACACTGTCCTCCATGGGTAACCAGCCATTAACGCATTTGACACATCAGTGTCAGAACAAGGTAAGATGTTAATAAATTTCTTAAGTCAATAAAGCACCACTTTTTAAAATTAGGATAAATTAGTTGATTTTAAAAATGACTGTTTTACCCTACACCATATTAATTCAAAACAAAAACTGTTTAGGATACACAAAAAATGTGGCTTTCTATTACAAAGTCATGTTTCAATAAAGGAAAGAGGACCAGCATCTATTTTTTTTGTTCAAATAAGGGAATTAAAAGCAATATAACTATTTCTAATGACATTTTTAATAGTCAACTATGAAAGAGAGCCATTAAAATACTAGAATTACATTTCTTCTTTAACTACTAAACCTGGAAATAACAATCCTCCAAAAATTAGATAAGGCACAAATGGGTTAAGTCAGTTAAAATGTTAAAAGCAGAATGGAAAGATATGTAAATGTCATACTTAACATCTGAACAGAGAGAAAGTCTCCATTCTCTCTCTAGTACTGAAAGAAACTGCATATAAAATACTATGGGCTATCTTTCTTTCAAGAGAAAAAGATGGGCAATCTCCTCCCATGTGATGTACTGCCTCTGAACACCTGCTGGGGGGTTTAGCTGTAAGTCAGTTCCAATTCTACAGTACATAACAATATGAAACCTGTAGGAATACTAGTAGGAATAATTTAAGAATAATGCACAGGCTTTCAGCCTCACTAGTCTAGAATTTTCATTAGGAGATCATCAAGCTCTTCATACTGCTCTCCATTAAAAAAATCTGAAAATGCCCCATTTAAACAAAGGCACCAGGGCTGACCTGGAATGAGCATCCAGAGCATCGTGGGACAGTCAACTGCCACAGTGCCAAGAAAAAGCATGTCATCATCTGGCCTTGCTCGTTCACTGACTTAGCAATAAAAACAGCTGCACTAAACTCAGTTTACAAAAAGCACTTTCACATTCATGCTTTACCTAAGTGACACTTAAATGTTGTAATTCTTTTTACTTGCTTCATGTTGCCTCTACAATATTTTACAATTTTATTATCACCACTGAAGACTAAGACATTTCTGATAATCTCCAGTGATAAGGAAAAAGGATCACAAACACCATTTTCTCACCCCAATTATTCATTGTTGTTGTTGTTATGTGCTGTTGAGTTGACTACTACTAATGGCCATATGAACAAGAGCTCTGAACCCTGCCCTATCCTGAGTCAATCTCACTGCTTCTGACGCATCTGTCCCGACTGCCACAGTCACTGTGCCGAATTAAGACAGACTAGGAAGAAAGACTGACCATCCAATGAAGAAATAACAGGCCTCTGAAAACTCTATGAACAATAGAGCCCTCACACTGAGAAATACAAAATGAAGAGAAATAAGTTAATACTTGGAACATGGAGCAAATGAAGTATGAATGTAGGAAAATTATACATTGTTAAAAAAGAAATGGATTACATAGAGATTGATATATTAGTTATTGATTGGTAACCTCAGATGGATTGGCTTGGGACATTTTGAATCACACAATCACACAGGAATGACAAAGTGAGAAAAAAAAAGGGGTCACATTCAGAGTGAAAAAAGACCATTTCTAGATCCATTCAGAAATATAATATTGTGACAATGGGTAACAGAATAATATTCAGGCACAATTAAAATCTGTTAATACCACTGTTGCTGTTGTTATGTGCCGTCAAGTTGCTTGAGACTTACGTGACCTATGCACAACAGCTCTGAATCCTGTGCCAAGCTCACTGTCTCTGACACACCTACCACTATAACCCTAGTCACTGAGTCAATCCATCTCATCCAGGTTCTTCCTCTCTTGTGCTGTCCCTCCACCCTTCCAAGCATGATGTCCCTCACCAAGGACTGGTCCCTCCTTGCAATATACCCAGAGTATTTCAGACAGCGAGCTTCAATATCCTTGTCTCCAAGGAGCAGCCTGGTCTCACCTTCTCCAGAACAAACCTGCTTGTTTACCTAGCAGTCCATGGTATTTAATACTCTTCTCCAGCACCACAGCTCAAAAGGCATCAATTCTCCTTCTATCACCCCTAATTATCGTCCAGCTTTCTGATGCATAGCAAGTTACTGCGAAGATCATGACCTGGATCAGGTGCACCTTAGTCTTCAGACTGTCATCGTTGATCTTCAAGATAGACTTTCCCAAAAAAAAAAAGATAGACTTTCCCAAAGTTTTTTTGTTTGTTTGTTTGTTTGTTTGTTTATTTCCTGGACATTGGTACCAAGATTGTGGAGCCAAGCAAGCTGAATCAAAATCTCTATGAAAGGCAAGAAATATAACAAATTTGCCTATATACATTTGTTTTAAGTTACCATTTTGCTCAATCCTAAACACTTTAGAACACATAGTACCAGTGAGAGTCTCACAGTAAACATACAACACTAGGTATTACAATGAAACTGATCTTACAAAAACCAAAACACCACTGTCTCCCAGATACAGAGCAGAACAAAATAGCAGAGCTGTGAGAACAGCTCAGCTCAGCTCAACCTATAGGCCCCTCTTGTCAGAGTATTTCTGGAACCTTTTATTATACTAGAACCCATTCAGGAACTAGGGATTTCCTATAACATTTATAACACAGAAGAGTAGATTCCCGAACCTTTAACACAGACAGCTAAATTTTAAAATACAGAAATTACAATAGATTCTTCAAAGAACAGTGGAAAAACAATACAATTTTTTATGCAGGCTGATACACACACACACACACACACACACACACACACACAACATTTTTATAAAAAGATTAGCCGAAGTTTTACATGTATCCCAAAATACATACTATCCACGGCCCAGCTCTCAAACTCACAACTATAGCTTTGTACCTATGACCAATATCTCTTATTCACATTTAAGTCATTCAAATTTTCTCCTCACCTCCAACCAATTCAGAGATGAACAAATTTAATACTGAGCCATGATCCACATTCAAAGCATAGAGTCATTATCTTGAAGTCAAAAGGTCAATACAGACATATGTAAATGTTTTGGTGGTATCTGACACTAACATTCTAATCCTTATCAATGATTCATCCTTGCCTCTATGAAGCACCCTGACGGCACTTCCTCCAAGACAGACCTGACTGTTCTCTTGGTAGTCCATGGGCTACTCAGTGCTCTTCTCCAACACCAAAATTCAAAGGCCTCAGTTCTTCTGTCACCCTTATTCACTATCCAATTTTAAAATCCACAGAAAACAATTGATAATATCATGGCTTGAACATGCTTAACTTAGTCTTTAAACTTAGTATCAGTGCTCTTTAATACTCTGGAAAAGTCCTTGACAACATTTTTTCCCAGTGCAACAAGTCTTCATTTCTTATTGCTGCTCACATGGACATTGTTGGAGCCAAGTAAAATGAAATCTTTCACTTCAATCAAAAGATTAGAGATCATAGATTACATTTATCTATTGGTCCAGTGGTGAATACTTCTGTTTGCTTGATGGTGAGCAATCCTTATTGAATGCTATAGTCTCTGATCTTTGGCAGGAAGCACTTCAAGTCTTGAAGTCAAACCAGGGTTCTAATTTGATGGTAGTGAGTTTTTAGTTGTTGGACTCTCTTGCTAAAGTTTTCTCATTATAAAGTAGAACACCTGTTTCACAGCAAAACTTCATTTTAGATTTGTTCTAATTCTGATTATCTCAACTTTCTTACTTTTTATATCCTTTTCTAATTTATTTTTACAATGTTTCAAATTCCTAAACAATATTTTTTTCTTTGGGAAAACAACTCACATTAATAAAAGTTCTTTAGCCAGTTGCTTAGGATAAAGCTGTTGGCTGAATTTTTAATTAAAGCCTGAACATGTGAATGTAGAATGGCAGAATTTCACCTCCTGACTATCTTGAAAATAAGGTTTAGTTTGTGGTGGTTGGCTGTTTGCTTAGCTGTGTGGGTGATTTTGGTTGTTCTTACATTCCACTGAGTTAAAACTGGCATATGCTGACCCTCCATCAAGTTTTCAGAGGATGTAAATCACAAGAAAGGAAATTACCTATCTTTCTCCCACGGAGCAGCTAATAGATTTCAGCTCTCTACCTGAATTAGCAGTGCAACCCTCTATCCATTAGGCCACCAGTTGTTGTTGTTGTTAGGTGGCACTGAGTTGAGTATACACAGCGACCCTATGAACAACAGATCTGAACCCTGTCCTATCCTGTACCATCCTCATCATCTCTGACCTACTTGATCCCACTGCTGCAGTCACTATGTCAATCCACCTCTTCATAGTGACCATCCAGTTGGTTTGCAAGGCCATAAATCTTTAGAAGAAACTGTCATCTTTCTTCTGAGGAGCATTAGCTTGTGGATTCTAAGCACTGACCTTTTAATTAGCAAATCAAGAACAACATTTTAAAATAAAGGAAATAAAAAGGAAGTCCAGAGAATCAGAATTAGAACAAATCTATTATCAATTTACTCCTACTGTGAAACATAAGTTCTATTCTTTAATGAGAAAACTCTACCATCAGAGTACAGCAACTAAAGGCCCACACACTATGCACCAGATGGAACTATGAAGAAAGAAATGGAGTACCAACCAAGCAGCTGTATCAATCAGATCAGCCCTAATGCTACAAGGAATAATGACACCTCAAAACTCACTGGTGTCAAGTCTGAACCAACTAATAACTGTCCCTCCAGCAGGTTTTCCAAGATTAAATACTACATAGGAGGAGACTGTCCATGTTTCACCCACAGTCTCTCATGGATTGGAACTGCCAGAGGCATGACCTCAGAGTTAGTAGAGTTAGTAGTAGAGTCACTCTCAGTGGTAACAGACTAAACAGTACCCAACAACCATGACCAATATCCAATCCACTAAGGTAGCAATTCTACTTATGCCATGTTGTGCTGTTAATCCACTGGTGAGACAAAGATGGTGATACTTCATCTCTTTTGCAGCCAACATCCATCTGACATCAGCAATGAAACTCCCTTAAGCCAATGCCTCGTCTGAATCCAACTTGAAATTATGAAAATTTCCTATGGATATACTGTATGTGATAGTAATGATATGGTCTGATCATTTCCACATTCAGTTGATGAACTTCTTTTGAAATAGGAACAAATATAGATCTCTTCCAGTGAGCTGATCTGCAGCTGTCTTCTAAATTTCTTTGCACAGACCTGTGAGCACATTCTGGTCTGCATTTATTTGTTGAAAGATGACAACTGGTATCCCATCAATTCATGGGGCCTAATTTTTCTGTCATTGCATTCAGTGCAGCCTGAATGTCCTCCTTCATTACCACTGGTTCTTGATAAAAATACATCATCACAACCAGTATTTATGGAACAATATTACAGTTTAATAAAATTTGGTTACACAATTTTCTCATGAAGGCAATAATTCTCTCAAGGATATTGAGATTAAAAGTTCTAAAGGCCAAAGAAGAGACTCTAACTCCTCCTGTATGAACCTTACTCCAATCAGAGTATGCCAAATGTTCGGGCCCTTGCTAATAAGCCCGCTCATTTACAAATTAGCCAATCACCATGCGCTGCCTCCATCTTACCTCACAAATTCCCCAATCTCCTTGTATCTCCCCGCCCCTCACTCAGTCTTTGCCACTACCGGTGCCAATAAAAACCCTTGTCTCAAAGTGCTCGGGGTTCTGCCACACGGCTGCTGTGTCAGTGTGTGTAGAGTCCCTGCTCGAGAGCTTGTAATAAAATCCTCATGTTCTTGGAAAAAAAAAGTTCTAAAGGCAAATAAAACTATTCAGAGTTATAATAATAATAAAAATTATAACTCATATTATCCAATTCTCAGGGTCAGTACCTTTTCTAATAACCAGAAAAAGTTATTTATTTAAATAGTCATTTAAAATTCAGTACACCTATTAAAATACAATCTATTTAAGTAAGAATCTTTGTATCTTTTCATATAAAATGCAAAAATACTTTTTAATATAAAATTATTTCATTATGCCTAGTAAGCAAGCATGAGAGACAAATTTCCCAAAATGAATAAAATAGTGTTGAAAGTTTCCCTGAGGAAACTCAAATTAGTGAACTGACAGCAAACATTCAAAGCACTTGAATACATTTATCAGCATGCTTAACTTTTGGAGGCAAAAAAAAAAGGAACATTTCTTGCTTTTTTAAAAAACCCTACTAATTTATTCTAAATAAGGAACTGTGGTGTTAGCCTAAAAGTTGGAGTGCTTTTTTTTTTTTTTTTTTTAAAAAAAAAAGCCATTACAGTTAGCTGCCCCTGGTCTCTCTAGCTACCTTAACACACAGAGTTTTGCAAATCAGTATCAGCTGTGGGACTAGGATAAGAGAAAGTGCTTCCCACATTGGGCAGTAAGACTGAGGCAAACAAGGCTTGTGGTGGCCCTGGTGAGAGTGAAGACCCTGGTGGTAGAAAGACTCTGCATTGCTGTGGACAAATGTGGCAAGGTGTGACCAGAGGCTTCTTGCTTATGTGCTGGCCACAGTTAAAGGATATTGCTGTTCTTGTCTTTGATGATAGAAGAAGCTGATTTGTAAGTGCTCTAAGGCAAACCTTGCTGGATGATTTGGATTTGACTGCTGAACTGAAACAAGTCTAAACTTATTGAGAAATTGTGTCTTGGGACTGCTTGGCTAAAACTTGGATTTGCATTTAGTAATATTCTTTGCCTCCCCCATTCTCCACTTATTCCTTAATAAGCCCCAATCTTGGTACCACAACTATGAGTCTGTGAGTTAGCAACAAATAAAAGAACCTCTTGCTGTCTGTAGGATTCTATAGGCACCATGGGACTGGGCTACTACTATGAACTCTATTTGCTTTCTACTCTGGGGTAGTTAGGGGCTGTGCTATTCTCATTCCCTCTGGCTCTTTCAAAGAGATGCTCAAAGCCCTGTGCCGTAATGTCCCATTTTCCTCTTAAGATAGAAACATGGGAGGGGGGGGCCAGAAAAAGCAGAAAAGCACGATTTTTCCAATCAATAAAAACAGGAATATAAAATTATTCATTCCCTCTACGTGGCCTAGTTCAAGAAGCTGCACTGCAATTCTGAAAGCATGCTGTTCAAATCCATGCAGCAATCTTCTTCTGCAATTAACTGCCTCTGAAAAGCCACAGAGGGTCAGCTATGGGTCAATTTCGATTCCAGGGTATGCAACAATAAACAGCAGCAACATCACATAATAAGTTTAAAATCTCTTGTTGGTTTCATTAACCTACAAATCCTCTACTTTTCACAGCTCAAAGATAACATAGTATATTTGCTTAATAATAGTACTTGAATTCATTAAAGAAAAATATCTCAAATATGTGTAAATATTTAAAGGTAACTATGGAAGCAGTCCCCAAGTCTTGCAAAAAACAACTCTAAAATAACATTTTAATATTAACAAAAATAGTAAATGTACACTGCCCCTCACTCCTAGTTTTAAAGCTACACAGCACCATAGAGAATTACCAACATATAGAGAATTCTAACCCAGAAAACTTTATTATACCCCTCTCAGATCACAAATCTTTCACACAAGACATTCTCCTCTCAACTTCTTATAATAGCAATTATTTTTTTCTATTAGCATGGGTCTTTTTCTTGATTTAAATTTTATTTTATTAATTTTAATGAATGTTTACAGAGATTTTGAATTTCCATTCATTCATTGTTGTATTTTTCTCCCTGCCCACCTCTCCCTCCTCAGTTAGCTCTTCTCTTTGAAAAGTAAAATTCCTTCACTGGTATACAATACCCTCCCTCCTCCAGTACACTTCACTATGCAACCTTCATTCTGGACTCTTTTCATAACCATAATAACCAATCATATATCGCTTTTTTTTCCCTATAATTATATTTTATTAATTTTCATAAACATTTACAGAGATTTTGGGTTTCCATTCATTCATTGTTGCACTATTCTCTCTACCCTCCTCCCAGTTTGTTCTTGTCCAAATGCCACAGTGCTTGTCAAAGCCAGTTCTGATTAATCTTCTTTGTCAGTGTGTCCTTTGCCATTCCCTATCACTCCATATATGGCTTTTAAACTGTTCTCTCCCTCATCTGTTTCAATGCAGTATACATAATTTATCCAACTTTTCTCAGTCTCACCCCAACCTTGATTTCAGTCCCTTTCGTCCCATTCCACAACAGTGGCACTATGCAGTATTTGTTCTTTTGTGACTGAGATATTTCATTCAGCATAATGTCCACCAGGGTCACCTATTTTGAATAATATTGCATGAGTTCCTTGCTTTTCAATGCCGTATAGTATTCCATTATGTGACTATACCAGAGCTTCTCTATTCCATTTGTTTGTTGATGAGCAATTAGGTTGTTTCCAACTCTTCGTTAATGTGAACAAAGCTGCGATAAACATAGGTGTGCAATTATCTGCCTGGGTGGCAGTTATGGTTTCTTTATAGTATATTCCCAGTAGAGGAAATGCTGGGCCAACCACACATCCTAAATTATGACTTTTCCTTTCCTTTTCTTTAACGTCTTACCCAGTTATCTCAGGAAACCTCCTCTTCCTATGTTATAATACTATAGCTACTCACTGCTTTCAAACCAGAACTGACCCTCTATTGGGTTTTCAGAGCTTGTAAATCACACAGAGGAGACTGCCCCTCTTTCTTCCATAAAGCGTCTGGTAAATTCAAATTTACCTGCCTTTGGGTTGGTAGCACAAGCCCTTATCCATTAGGCCACCAGAGCTCCTTTCTTCTTCATTACCTTTATTTCATGAAGAGCTATGTAAATTAGAAAAACCTTAACCATGACTATGCAAAGGAAAAAACTGCTTTGGTTCTGTACTGATACCAAGAGAAAGCAGAGTCATGAGTGAAAAAGTCAGGGCCATCAGCTTATTTATAAAGCCCCTGAAAGTCTGTCGTCTTCCCACAATCCTCTCATCCCGCGGTTAACAAAGCAGCAGCACTCAAGAGAAATTTTCAAAACTAATTTTCAGAAGATTACTAGGTTTTATTTCTATTCATAAAAATATTATTTTCTTGTATTTTCAGTTTGTCACTGCAAATATGTAGATATCTGAGTTCACTGTGGCTTAATTAGGCTTTTGTAGGAAAGCCTGGGAAACCAACCAATATTTAGAAGATGTTCTTTGAAAAATATGCTCTAAATTCCAAACAAATGATGGAACTTTCAGAACACAATCTGTTTACCAGCTAAGGTTTTTCCATACAAATGGGAGAGTGGGGTGTGTGTGTGTGTGTGTGTGTGTGTGTGTGTTATTAATATGCCTACAACATTAATTTGTTAATATGCTGTAACAGAGCGAGTATACCTCTTTTAATAGTTTTACACGTATCTCTACAAATTAACCACAGTAAATAAAATGCTGTTTATTTGCCTTCAACTTGGTTCCAACTCACAGCAACCTACCTACGTACAAAAGAATAAAACAATAGTGAATCATTCTCAGTCTTTCCTGTGCTTGAGATCCCTGTTGTTACAGTTTAACCCATCATGATGAGTCTTCCTCCTTTTCATTAGCCCTCTACTATTCCAAACATGAAGACTCTCACTAGCTACTTCTCTGTGCCCCTCCTGGTAAGATATCTAAAGTGAAAACAAAGTCTTGCCATGCTCATGTCTAAGGAGAATTCAGGCTATACTAATACTAGACAAATTGTTCATTCTTCTGGTAGCGCATGGTACATGAAGCATTCATCACCAATGCCGTAAATCATCACCTGTCTTCTTTATTCATTGTTCAACTTTCACATGCACATGAAGCAAACAGAGAAATACCATGACCTGGGTCAGGCACACCTTAGGGTTCAAAGTGAGAAAGGAACCAAAGAGAAATTTAAGCTTTAAGTTGCAACAGTGATTCTGTGAGCAAAACGGTTGAGTGACACAAGAAACAAAAAGAAAACGGAAGGAATACATTGTACATTGTATTGTTGTAGGAAAATACCTCTAACCATCTCTGAAAGAAGCCTATAATCAAGAAGCAGTATGCATTGAAAACACTGGAAACAAATATAGTCAGGAAATAGAGTTCTATCAATTCCATTTCTGAAATGGATGCAACACATTTTCAAATAGTGATTAACTAATATTTATTTACATTTAATAACAAAAACAATGAAACTGTTTATACAGTTAATGTAACAAGGAACTTGCCTACAAGAAAAATGCATCAAGTAACATTGTACCAACTGATTTTAATTACTCAGAATTAAATCCCTATCAGCATTTCTATTTATGTCTCTTCCCCTTCTAAAAAGTTAGTTTAATATCCTCCAACTGTCTTCCTACACACAGAGAAATAGCCATGTCTTCTAAGGAAGTCTCAGGACCATTCTTAATCACCAAACCCACTGCCTTAGTCAATCTGGATCCATGGCAACCCTCAGCCAGATTTCTGATCCTAAAAGTCTTAAGGAGAAGAGACAGTTTCATTTTTCTATCATGAAGCAGCTGATAAATTCAAACTGTTAAACATTAAATTAGCAGCCTGACACTTAATCTAGTAAACCAACTCACAGAAGTCTATAATAGGTAATTAATTAGCTCCAGATCTACTGCTCCAGAAACATAGTTGATTCCAGGCTAGTGGGTCAAGGAAAAGTACACTGGCTGAGGCATTCCATATTATTACTCACAGAGGTAAAAGGTGAGGAGGAGTCAAACAGAACTTTAATACTCAGGAAATACCTATATCCTTAATCTCACCTTTTTCAACACTGGTCTTTGTCATCTCCTACTATCCTTTATCTAACCTAATGATAAACCAGAATAAGATTAGCAAAAAGTGTGTTAACAGTAATTAATGGCTAAATTCCTAATCACAGCATGCCTCCAAAGGCTACAGACACACTGAAGCATACTCATTTTACAAAGAAAAATCAGTAGAAAATTAGCTCCATTTTTAAATGAGAAAAAGGATACATACAAACAAGAGCGGGCATTAATAAATGAATTTCTTTTTAAAAATTATGAAAAATGCCCGTGTGTGTTGATGGCATATAGCAGGCTAAAATAATTTTAATAAAACTTGACACAAGAAAATGATAACAAATTGTATTAAAGTATATTGTCAGACTTCACAAAGTCCTTCAGATGGCCAATAAACAACAAAAAAGAAATGTTCCACATCACTGTTGTTGTTACTCAGTAATGTCAAGATACAACCAACTCACAGTTGACTCTCCAACGAGTTTCCAGAGGCAATAAATCAAATAGAAGGAGACTGTCCCTCTTTCTTCCACAAAGAAGTTGGTGTATTTGAATTGCATGTCTTTGGATGTGAAGTACAATTCCTTAACACTAAAGCCACCAGTGCTCTCTTTAAGATCATTAAGAAAAAACTAAAAATCATCATTATAGATGTAGAAAAGATTGAAGTTAACAGTGTCTTCTTGCTCAGATCCATAATCAACATTCTTGGCATCAGTAGTAGGGAAATCAAAAGACTGGATGGATTGGGGAACTCTGCTGCTATTAAGGACCTCTCCAGTGGCATGAAAAACAGTGATGTCAGTCTAAAAAATAAGGTGTGCCTGATCCAAACCATGGTCTTCTCAACTGCTTGCTACACATTTGAGCACTGGACAATGAATGAGTAGGGATAGCAGAAGAGGAACTGATGCCTTTGAGTTATGCTACTGGAGAACTGTATTGAACTGTACTGGACTGCCAAGAAAACAAACAAGTCCGTCCCAGAGAGGGAGAAACCTAATTGGTTTTTGGAGGCAAGGATTTTGAAGCTCCGTCTCACATACTTTGCAAATGTTGTCAGGAAGGACCAGTCCCTTGAGAAGGACATCCATCATGCTTGGAAGCGTGGAGGGTCAGTGCCAAAAGAGGAAGACCCTAGATGAGGTGGACTGACACAGGTACTATGGCAACAGGGTCATACATGTCTGAGATGGTGAAGTTGGCTCAGGACAGAGCATGGCTCAGAGCCACTACTCATGGGTCGCTATGAGTTACAGGCTACTCAACAGTACACAACCATAACAACATGGTTGTCATGTCTAAACTAAATTATAGCTGGCTATCCAGCAGGTTTTCAGAGCTGTAAATCACACAAAAGACTATCTTTCTACCTTAGAACAGCTGGTAGACTTGAACTGCCTGCTTCTGGGTTGGCAGCACAATTCCCTATCCACTAGGGCACCAGAGCTTTCCCTTTAGCTGTTGTTGTTACTGTGTATCATCAAGTTGAAACCAAACCATAGCTGACCCTCCACCAGGTTGGTTTTCAGAGATTTTAAATTGCAAGGAATGCCTATCTTTCTCCTACAGAGCAGTTGGTGGATTTGAACCATGTTCCTTCTGGTTGGTAGTGCAGTTCCTTACCACTAAGCCACCAGAGTTCCTTATAAGCTATTGCTGTTGTGTGCCGTCAAGTGGGAACCAATCCATAGCTGACCCTCCAATGAGTTTTCAGAGCCAGTAAACCACACAAGAGTAGAATGCCTCTCATTCTCCCATGGAGCAGCTGGTGTATTCAAACTTCACGCGTTTGAGATAGCAATGCTGCTTCTTACCACTTGGCCACCAGAGTTCCTTATTAGCTATTGGTGGTGGTGGTGCCATAAAAAGCCTAACAGATCATTAAAATTTCAGTCTCTACAACCCTGAGACCATACAAACTAGATAATGTCAAGTCAGAATTAACCCATAGCTGACCCTACAGTGGGTTTTCCAAGGTCATAATCTGCTAGAAAGAGACTGTTCATCCTTTTCCCAAAGACCATCTGGTGGATTTGGAACTGTGTGCCAATGGAATTGCAGCATAGCATTTTACCACTAGGTCACCAGAGAGCTCCTTCAACAACGAGAAATCATCTCACCCAACAAAAATAGAAAAATTCAAAAAGGCTGACAAAGATGCAGATAGCCTGGAATTCTCAAACACAACTAGTGGGAATGTTAAATGGTATGATCACTTTGGAAAGCAAAGCTGTTTGCCAGTTCCTTAGTTAGAAAGAAAAGTACCATTTGATCTGGCAATCCCACTACTGGTAAGTATGCCAAAGTAGTTAGAGTGGTGGTACAAACTAACATGCACATACATTATTATTACAGAGAAGAGTTGGAAACAACCCCAGTGTCTATCAAAGGACAAATGGCTAAAAAAATTCTGTTACATTAACACAGAGGAGTATTATGTATCATTTACAACACAATCAAATATTCATGAAACATAATACAACATGGATGAATCTAGAACAAATTATGCTAAGTGGCAAAAGTCACAATAAGGCAATCAGGGTCTAAGATTCCTATTATGAAGAGCTAAGGAAAGGACTACAAACAGAATCAATTTTAGAGGAGTAACAAGAATGAGAAGAGAGGGAGATTGGGGGGACAGTATACCTTGGGTGAGGGGAAAGGCAAGTCAAAAAGGGGTTGGTCAGGCACGGGTTGATTACATTAATCTACAGCAACTGTTTTTAAACAAAATGTCTTGAATGAGTGTTTGAGAAAGCAAAATTATTTGTAAACTTCACTCAACTAAAATTCAATTAAAAATATATTGTCACATTTTAATCATTCACCACACTCTTAATAAGTACTATCTGGTAGTGTAGTTCATAGGAAGCATGGCTGTTAACCCAAAGGTTCAAATCCACCAGCAGCTCCAAGGGAAAAAAGATCAACAAACTCCTCCACAGAATTTACAGTCTTGCCAAAGCCACTGGAAGGTCAGCTATGAAAAGGTTCCAACTTGCCAACAGTGAGTGCTAAGAGTGTTATACCATAACTAAGGTACTAAGCTAGGGGTAGGGGTTCTAAAAAAGAACCTGACAAGCAAAGCTCTAGCTTTTGTGGTACTTTTCTGGCTAAGAGAATGCAGAGATAAAAGCACTGTTGTGCTATTATTGTGTACCACTGAGTCAGAATCAACTCATAGCTGACCCTCCAGCAGATTTTCAGCCACAGTTTAATTACATGGGAGGAGATTGCCCATCTTTCTCCCACAAAGCATCTAGAGAATTTGAACCAAGAGCCTTGGGGACTGTAGCACAGCTCCTTACCACTTGGCCGAATGTGTTGTTGTGTACTGTCATGCTGGAACCAACCCAAAGCTGACCGTCCAACCGGGTTTTCAGAGGCAGATAAGTGCACAGGAAGACACTGCCCATCCTTCTCCTGTGGAGCAGCTGGTGGATTTGAACTGCGTACCTTTGGGATTACAATGCAGCTTTTTGCCACAAGGCCACCAGAGCTTATCTAGACCAATTATTAGGGTGTTTATTAATGAAACTGGAAGTCTATATTTACCCATCATCCACTATAAAGCCAGGTACTTTATTACTTATTTTCATACAATGCTTCAATTAATTTTAACCATCTTATGAGGTACATGAAGTTAACTCCATTTCACAGACAAGAGAAACTGAGACTTTACTGAATTAAGTTTAGTAAAGATTATAACGTAGAATAAGCACAATTAAAAGAGTGGTTTTGCCTAACTTCAAGCCTCATATACTATTAATAATATATCAACTGGCTTCAAAGAAAAACCAAACATGCTCAGATTCTGAAATCTTTTTTTTATAAAATTACAAAACCCTTTCTTAAAAAAATTCTGGAGAAAGCATACGCAAAAACCAGATCAAGATTACACTGAAGACTTTTCAGAGTTGAATCAGGCCATGACTCCATATTCCACTTTAAAACGTAGTGCTGCTATGAACATACATGTGTGAAGAAGGTGCAAACAGATGAGAACTCTCCTACACTGCTGGCAGGAATGCAAATGGAGCACCTGCTATAGAAACTGATGCTTCCATATCAAGTTGGGAAGTGAAATACCATTTGATGCCACCACTGCACTTGTAGGTAGATGTCTCAAAGAAAATAGACAACACAAACTTACATAAACCCATGTTTATTGCAGAACTACTTACAACAGCAAAGAGTTGAAAAGAAATCAAATGCCCATCAAGAGACAAATAGTTAAGAAACTCTGGTAAATTCATACAATGGAGTATTTTGCATCACTTAAAAAATGATCAAAAATTTGTGAAATAAAGTACAACATGGATGAAAGCAAACTATGCTGAGTGTCATAAGTCAGCCACAAAAGGACAACCATGGTGTCAGACCACCAATATAAAAAGTTATGGAAAAGTTCATACACAGATAAAATTAACCTTAAAGGGCTAACCGGGATACAAAGGGAGGGACAGTAGATTTATGTAAAGGTGAAGTGTTGCAGGCACAATTACAGACACTAATTGGACAAAACTAAATGCCACGTGAGATTGAGTTCTTGGGTTTAAGATCAATCAACTGTCGTAGTTATAGGCTACAAAGGTCATGTTCTGCATGTGAAGAACGTGAGTAGCGTGTGGTACTGTAAAAGTTTTCAAGTAGTAATCTACTTGTCTTTTCATATAAATAGGAAAAGAGTAAGAAGGGAACCAAAGTCGGAGAGAAAACTGCTCTGCAAGGCTAACAGCCTACACAATCTGCATTCTCATCTACTCAGAGTCTAGAAGTAAATGGCACCCAACTACCACGACTGGCCTTTCTTATCAACGGACAGAATCTGATGGAAGGCAAGAAAACTACAGAATATAACCAAAATTTTCAAAAATTTTAGAATTAATGATCCAGTTGAGATCAGAGGACTACCTGAGACTATTAAACCTTCTCTACACTCTCATCTTGATATCTGACATCTCATATTTAAGAGCTAAAAAAAATAAAACAAAACAAAAAACCAAAAAAATCGAACATTATTACCTGATTATTTTGCATCTTAATAATGTATTTATGGCTCTAGTAGGTACTAGACAAGAGTTAACACTGGCACTGACGACACTGTGATGTGTCAACTTGACTGGACATGACTGTCGGTGGTTTGGCAGCTATGTGATGACATGATCACCCTGAATTATGTAATCTGATATGGCCATTCTCCATTTTTATGTACCATAGACTTCAAATAATCACCTAATCTTTGGAACCTGCCCATGTGAGAGGATGGTGTATCACCCTGATATACTCTTTAAAACGTGGACTGAGAGTAGAGCAGAAGCTGACCCTCAAGACAGAGGAATGTGCAACACATAGACTTTCTGTGATATAAAAAAAGGCTGCTAGGGATGTCTTCAGTAAAGGAGATGTATGGGTTTGACATGGTCAAAAGTGACTTGAGAACCAAGTCTTGGAATGGATTGAAATTTTCTACTTCTAGTCATGCTTACACTGATACTATAGGGAAAATATCAGACAACCTAGAGACCAAATATAAGGTCTTTAACTATGGACTCACTGTCACACACACACACACACACACACACACACACACATGGAACACATGTAATACTTTTAGGACAAAAATATCTTTGGAGAATAAGTTGGGGCAGGATTGAAACTGATTCTTGATAACACATTTGTACCAAACACAGGAAAGAAGAGTGGGAAGACCTTCTAGAAACGAAGATTTTTTTTTTTTTCAGTCTTGGCAGTAATGTGGATAGCGATTTCTCCATATCAAGCACCTATGGTTGGATTTGTTGGCTTCTGAAGATTGGTTTGCTAGTTATCAGATGAGTTATGACACAGTCAAATCCAAACTGTCACAGAATAATTTCACCCTGGGTTATAAGGCTGCAGACTTCATGTGAATAGATGGCACTGGATTTGGATGGTTGATCTACCAGAAGGATAATGAGAAGAACAAAACTTTAATAACACCACTTGTTTTGGCATAACTGTTAAAGGCAAGCTGGATTGTAGAACTTCTCAATCTGCTGAAGTATAACCAGGACTTGGTTATACTTGTACCCTTCAACCAGAAGTCAAATTGACCCAATCAGCTTTACTTGATGGAAAGAACTTCAACGCCAGATGTCACAAGGTTGGGCTGAGATCTGAACTAGAGCTTAATGTGATTTTGAGTAAAGCATCCGATTTGGCCCTGGAGGCGAAGAGAAATGAACCCACTATGTTTTGGCCTGTGAAATTTCAAAAGTGTGAACATTTTTTTTCCCAAAAAATTTTATTTCTCCTCATAGTGAAGTCTAGAGATTGCAAGTCCATCCTAAGGGAGGTACCTGAAAGCATGCATGGAAGGTGTCATGTTTGTGCCACATTTCAGTTCAGTTTCTCAGTGACAGTGTAGTCTCTTGCTATAAAGTAAATTATTTATACATTACTTCCTGCATGTCCCATACCACTTTTTCATGACCATTTCCTAACTTGGTCTCTGTGCGATAGTGCAATCTCCAGGTTTTGCATCAGCATAAAATAAACCCATCACATTTAAAAATAATAAATAAAACGTCAACTGAAACTACAGCCTGAGGTCCCCATTTAGTAACATAAACATGCAAAATAAAGTATATTACCCTAAGTATGATCACTCACTCACTCACTCATTCAATGACGCTGAATTGGGTCTCCAACACTATAAATCACAAGGGAGAATATTGCCCGTCTTTCTTCTGCAGAGAGCTGCTGGATTCAAATCGCTAAAGTGGCATGGCCTTTGGGTTAGTAGTATCATTCCCTACGTTCTACTAAAAAACTGCCCAGGTAAGATCAAAAGGTCAACATTCACTCTAAAGCAAAGAAGAAAAGACAAGGGGACAAGAAAACCAGAAAACAGGTAATGGGGTCAACAGAATGCAAGTAAAGATAAAACTGGCCCAGTATGAAGTGTGTAACTAATGTTACAAAACCATTTCTTTAGGAATTGTCACGTGCTAACTGCAGTTTCACCAAGAACACAAAAATTTAAAAAAAAAATTTTTTGGAGGAAAAAATATAGCATGACAGGATAACTGCTAAATGTATGACCTGCAAAGTTTGAGTTTGGTTATTAAATTTTTGAAACCACACATAACTGGATTCCATTTGGAAACTAACAGAAACAATTTTGGCAGTAGGATCCTCTAGCATGTGCATGCTTAGAATGCCCTCCAGGTGACTCTACTGTCCTCAGTATGCAGAAGACTTCAATTTAGGTTCTACTGCTCTACATACTGGCTAAGCAAATAATTTTTTTACATATTTCCTAAAATGCAAAATGAGAGATGAAGCTATGTCATCTTTGCCTCCAATGAGCATTCTGGCTGCAATTTTCAAGACATTTCTCCTTGGTTTTTGTGGCAGTCTACTGAATATTTAATACTCTTCTCCAACGTCATGGAAAGGTATCCTTTTTTTTTTGGAAAGGTATCCATTTTTGTCTTGTCACCCTTATTAACTGTCCAGCTCTAAAATGCACAGCAAGTGACTGAAAAGATCATGACCTGAAGCTGGTGAACGTCAGTCTTTAAACTGAGATCACTGTTCTTCAGTATTTTGAAGAGGTTCCTGATAGCAAACTTGGCCAAAGATCTTCTGATCTCCTGTCTGCTGGCACCAAGGGTACTGACTGCTGAGCCAAGCAAGATGAAATCATTCACGTCAATCCTTTCTCCATCTATCACAATTTTGCCTACTGACCCGTTTGTGAACTCAAAAAAGTGATGAGGACCTTTGCTTTTTTTTAAAAAAAAAATTTTGTTATTTTTGTGTGTGTGTACCGTCAAATCAGATCTGACTGGTACAGGAGGAGATTGTCCCTCCTTTCCCGGCAGAGCACCTGGTGGATTTGAACCGTTTGCCTCTGGGATTATAGTTGCAGCTCCTTGCCACTAGGCCACCAGAGCTCCCCTGACCTTTGCTTTCTTGATGTTGAGATGTAATCCATACTGAAGGCTGTAGTCCTTGATCTTCTGCAGCTAGATTTTCATCTCCTCCTCACTTTCAACAAGCAAATTTGTATCATCTGCATAACACAGGCTGTTGTTGAGCCTTCCTACAATACTCATGCTACATTCTTCAAAGACTCCAGCTGCACGAATTATTTGGTCAGCATACAGGATGGATGGATGGATGGATGGATGGATGGATGGATGGATGGATGGATGGACGGATGGACAGACAGATGGACAGACGGACAGACCTGACACACACTTTTCTTGATTTCAAGCCATTCAGTGTTCCCTTGCTCTGTCTGGATAACAGCTTCTTGGTCTAAGTTTTGCATGAACAAAATTAAGTGTTCTGGGATTCTCATTCTTCTTAAAGTTAAGTGATGACCTATTAATGACTGATAATCATATATCTTTGCATAGTCAATAAAATACAAACAGACATTCTTCTGGTATTCTCTGTTTTCAGCCAGGACCCATTTGACATCAGCAATGATATCCCTGGTGCCAGTCTTTTCTAAACTCTCAAACTTCTGGCAGATCCCTGTTAGTGTACTTGTTCTGTTTTTGTATCATCACCAACAATATATTGCTTCTATGTGACAGAAGTGGAGTGGCATCCACTTCCGAAACTCCATGAACCTGGAGGAAGGATGGAATTTATACAAGCTTTCAGATCTTTTGTTCATAGGGTCACTATGAGTCACCTTCGACTCAACGGCACTTAACAACAGCAGCACAGGGAGAAAGCAGTTGGCCTAGTGGACAGAAAGTGATGTTACCAAAGGTGGATGACTTTAATCCATGGCCTTCAGGCCTGTTTTTCATTGTTTTTGGTGAAGCATTCTTCTAGGTCAGATAGCATTTGCTGTACAGAGGTAACTTGTGGTTGCTGTGAAGTTGAACACTGTGACACTGACGTGTCAAATGTGGTAATTGTTATCCATGGTGGACAGTATTTGGTGGAGCTCTATGATTAAAATAAGCTTGGAAGCAGGAGTGGCATCCACTTCCAAAATACCTTGTCTCCAGAAACCCTATGGACCTGGAAAAAGGATGGAAGTTCTACAAGCATTCATGTCTTTCATTCATAGGGTCACTATGAGTCGCCTACGACTTGAAGACACTTAACAACAATATATGATATTATTATGACACTGTTTGATAAATTCCACATTCTGGTGGATCATCTTTCTTGGGAATTAGGAACAAATATGGGCCTCTTCCAGTCAGCCACGTAGCTGTCCTCCAAATTTCCTGGGAAAGACTGGTTAGCACATCTAGGGATGCATACGGAGTTGAAACACGTCAACTGGTACCCCATCAATTCCAGAAGTCTTATTTTTTGCCAGTGCCTTCATTGCAGCTTGAACTTCTTCATTACCATTGACTCTGGTCCATATGGTACTTCCAGTAATTTTTCAATGTTGATCTATTCTTTTTAGTACAATTACTCTGTGTATTCCTTCCATCTTCTGTTAGTCTTCCTGGATCATTCAAGATTTTGCCCATAGCACCTCTCATTATTGCAAATTTAGGTTTGGAATTGTTTTTCAGTTGTTTTGAGTTGAGTAATGCTGAGCAAGTTCTTCCCTTTTTATTCTCTGACTCCAGCTCTTTGCACATTTCATTATAATATGTTGCTTTATCTTTTTGAGATGCTCTTTGAAACTGTCTTTTACTTCAATACTTCTTCCTTTGTTTTGACTTTTCAATGCTCTAATGCAACTTTTACCATCTCTTCTGTCATTCATTTTGTTTTTTTAATTTTCCTCTTTGTAATGACTTTTTGTTCTCTTCATGGAGGATATCGATAGACTTTCATTATTTCTCACTTGTAGTAACTTCCCCATTATGGCCTAACCTTTGAGTAACAAAGACCAGTAGATTTTAATTCCCCCAATGCCAGTAGGGTTCTATTTTGTCAACAAACTGGTTTATATATGCAAAATGTTAAAAACAAAATCCAACTCATTCTCACTATTAACATTTATAATCTCTTATCAGTATCTTGTATGTGAAAATGCCTATGTACTAGATAATAGAATATAGTGTATATATAGTAGGCAAAGCTTTGTCTTTCACACTTTGGACATATATATAGGTGAGGCTATTCCTTGGAAAGGGAAATGATGCTTGGAAAGATAGGTCAGAAAAGGAAGATCCCCAACAAGATAAGCTGACCTGGTAACTTCAAATATGGTGAGGTGAAGCTGGCACCGGATAGGGCAGGGTTCAGGTTGGCTGTTCATCGGGTTATGTGCTGTCAAATCAAAATTTACTCACAGCTGACCTTTCAATGGGTTTTCAGAGGCTATAAATCACACAAGAGGAAACCGTCCATCTTTCTCCCACAGAGCAGCTGGTGGATTTGAATCACGTGCCTTTGAGTAACAGTGCAATTCCCCACCCTCAAGCCACCAGAGTGCCCTACCCTTATTACTTTGTTGTTGTTATTGTTGTGAATAATCAAGTAGAAACCAATCAGAAGCTGACCCTCTAGCAAATGTTCAAAGGTAGTAAGTAGATCACAAAGGAGGAGACTACCCATCTTTCTCCCACAGAAAAGCTGGGAGATTCAAATCATGTACTTTTGGATTAGTGGCACAATTCTTTACCACTAAGCCACCAAGCTTATTTCACATTTTTGTACCTCAGGATCCTCATGAGTAAAATAGGTTCTAAAAGGATCTCTCTGAAGAATATGTCTGAGAAACTCAACTCTAATGATCAAAAACTAGATGAGTTGTGGGATGACAGCAAGGATATCACCTATGAACAAAGACAAGGAAAAAAATAAAAGACCAAAACAGATGTCAGAAGAGACTCAGAAAAAATGCATTAGAACACCAAAAGCCAAAACAAAGGGAAGAAATGATGAATTAAAGAGATGACAAGATTTCAAGGAACAGCTTGAGAAGACAAAGTAAAGTATTAAAACAAAATGTGCAAAAAGTTGGAGTTAGAAAATAAAAAGGGAAGAAATGCTTGGCACTTCTCTACTGAAAGAACTGAAAAACAAACTCAAGTCTTGATGCAACAGTGAGGGAGACTATGGGTAACTTTTTGAAGAAGGAGGAGCCATCAAAAGAAGATGGAAGAAATAGCCAAAAAATGGGTCAACACGAAACCATTTCAGGAAATAGCATATGATCAAGAACCAATGGTAATTAAGGAAGATATTCAAAATACACTGAAGGCACTGGCAAAAAACAAGGTCCCAGAAATGATAGAACACTAATTGTCAAGTTTCACCAGATTCAGTCCTCAATATGCTCATCAGATGTCAAGAAATTTGAATGACAGCTACCTGGTCAACTAATTGAAAGAAATCCATATCTGTTTGCATATCCAAAAATGGTGATCCAACCCAATGTGGAAATTATTGCTCTAAATCTGAGCATCCAAATCAAGACAGACTAGGGAAAAGGACTGGTCATCCACTTCCGAAATAAAAGGTCTTAAAAAACCCTATGCAATAAAGCACACATAGATTAGGCTAGCTGATAATGGCATGGGAGGCTGAGCCTTCAGACTGGGAACTGGAGTAATGGAGGTAAGTATGTCAGAGACAGTGAAACTAGTTCAGGATAGAGTTCAGAACTATTGTGCATAGGGTCACTATGAGTCACAAGCAACTCGAGGGCACGTAACAACAAACAACAACATTATTATGACACTGCAAGCATTTAAGTCCTTTCCACTTTCATCTAGCAAGGTTGTATCACTTGCATACTGCAGGTTATTGATAAGTCTTTCTCCGATCCTGATGTCATACTATCCTTCATATAGTCCAGCTTCTTGAATTATTTCAGATATATAGATACACACACACACATACATACAGATTTGCTCAGATATACACAGATTGAACAGGTATATAACAGAAGTTATTTTTCAGGTAAAATTTTGCTAAAAATTTTTCAAAAATGGCTTAAACAGTGAGTGTACCAACAAGAATTGCTAGAAATTCAAGCTGGATTCAAAAGAGGCCATGACACAAGAGATACCATTGCTGATGTCAGGTGGATCTCAGCTATAAGTAGAAAATACCAGAAAGATGTTGATTTGTGCTTTATTCGCTATTTGATTTTAAAGGTATTTGATTGTGTGGATCATAACAAAATGACCAAGCAGTCAAAAAAAAAAAATCAAAAGATGTGTTGCATTGGGAAATTTCTGCTGTCAATGACCTCTCCAAAGTATTAAAGAGTAAGGATGTCACTTTAAGACTCAGGTGCACCTTATCCTAATTATTGTTTTTTTAATTACTTGCTATGCATCTGAGAGTTGGACAATAACTTAAGATGACACACACACACACAAAAAAAAAATCAATGACTTTTAAATTGTTGGGCTGTGAACAGTACTAAACAACACATGGACTGCCAAAAGAAAGAACTGTGTCTTGAAGAAAGTGCAACCAGAGTGTTCCTTAGAGCTGAAATTTCATCTCACAAACTTTGCACATGTTATTAGGAGAGGCCAATCCTTATAAAAGATACCATGCTTGCATAGGTGGAAGGTCAGCAAAGAAGAGGAAAAGCTTCAACAAGATGGATCAACACAGTGTCTCAATGGGCTTAAGCACACCTTGTACTACTGTGTTAAACTGATATCACAAAACACTCAACTTAAGTCAAGCAAATTCCCAAGTTTTAGAAAAGATCTATATATAACAAACGAAAAAATATTCAAGGTAAATCAAGTTCCTTTTAACAGATTAAACTAGACAATCTTACTTTGATAGTTATCTCTGTTTAGTCTCCAAAAGAGAAAGTAATCTTTGTGTCTCATCATTTTATTCAGATGATAATTAAAACCAACAATTGAAGCATCAAAGTATTTGCTATGTATTTAGCATTTCCTTGGGCAGAGCAAAAGATATAAAGGTAGGTCAGAGGTCATAATGCCTGATCTGACAAACCAGTCAAGAAGAGACTAACACGCAAAAGTAATTCACTGAGTCTCCAAATATCTGGTCACATGTGATCATTCCACATCTAGTGCTAGGTCCAGCCCTGGTTGGTTATAAAATCCACTAAAGGATACAGTTATACACATAAAAGTGCACACCAGTGTGCTAACTACAGCAAAAGCTGTAGACAGGAGGAGAAAGAGAGGATAATCTGAACGGTCAGAAGACTTCCTAGAAATAGGCAACAGTGCTAGATCATAAAAGATCTTTACAAAGATAAGAAAGGAGAGTATTTCAGATGGGGTAAAAATACTCCCAGGTTTGCTCCACCCAGGGTGGCTGTGATCCTTTGGCCAGAGCGTGGTGCTGTGTATGTGGGAGGTGTGGTGTGGTGTGGTGTGGTGTGGTGTGGTGTGGTGTGGTGTGGTGTGGTGTGGTGCGGTGCGGTGCGGTGCGGTATGGTGTTGTGACGGTCTCTGGAGAAAGGCGACTCTGCCTCCAGGAGCCAGGGAAGCCACGCTTGGCCTTGGGTTGAAGGCAGCAGAGGCTTCAAGCCCAAAAGGGCCCAAGCACCGGTGTTTTTGTTCAGACATTCCTCTAGGTCGTATAGCCCTGGTGTACAAGTTGCCATCCCCGCGGTCACTTGTGGTTGCTGTGAGGCTGAACACTGTGACACGGATGTGTCAAATGCATTAATGGTTGGCTACCCAATGTGGACAGAGAGTGGGGTGGAGCTCTCCGATTAAAACAAGCGTGGAAGGAGGAGTGGCATCCACTTCCATAATAGCTTGCCTCCGGAAACCCTATGAACCTGGAGAGAGGATGAAAGGCACCCAAGCATCGAGGACTCTCCTTCATAGGGTCACTTTGAGTCGCCTGCAACTCAACAGCACTTAACAACAACAACAACAAAAATACCACCAAAGAAAGAACAAATGCATTCTGAAGGTAAAAATAAGTTCAGAGAGGTAAGCAGAGGCCTTATGTTCAATAAAATAATAAATGAATAATTGAAATAACTAAAGAGATGAAGGATATGTACAATAAAAACTATAAAACATTGATAAAAGATATTAAAGATTCAAATATATCGGAAAAGACTGTATTTACGGATTAAAGCCTTAATAGTAAGACAGAAAAAAAAAATCCACTCAATTACTAACCAAATTCCAAATACCTTTTTGCTGGAAATAGAAACAACCACCCTCAAATTCATATGGAATCCAAGGGTCTCAATTATTCAAAACCATCTTAGGGGCTGGAAGGTAAGCAACATTTCAGAGTGGGAAGAGACACTTTCTGATGTGAAAACTTTAAGGCTGTGGTCTTTATTAGGTGCCATCACATCTACTACTCTGAACCTTACCCTAATCTACACCACCTTCAGAGTTTCTACCACGCTCAAGAGCACTGGTATACTCACTGTGTCAGTCTGTCTGTTGAGGGTCTTCCTCTCTTTCTCTGATCCTCCACTTTCCCCAGCATGATGTCTCTCCCCGCCCCCCCAGGACAGGCTCTTCTTGGCGGCACCCCTAAGCAAGTGGGATGTTGTCTCACCATCCTTGCCTCCAAGAAGCATTATCTTAGGAATCCATCCATGGTATATCCAATACTCTTCTCCAATATCACAACTAAGAAGCATTGAGCCTTCTCGAGTTACCCCTATTTATTGTCCAACTTTCAGATGCATAGCCAAGAACTGAAAATACAAAAGCTTGGACCAGGTACGCCTTAGTCTTTAAACTCACATCACTGCTTTTTAGTACAAGAACATGGAGGCTAGATGATTCCCTAAAACTACTGCCTTGAGATCATCTTTATATCTTAAACCAAAAAACAACACAAATTTTCTTCAAAACTAAACAATATCTGAGCTTAAATCAGTGCTGTTTTTATGTGCTGTTGAGCTGCCTGCAACTCATAGTGACCCTGTGTACAACAGTTTTGAAGCCTGCCTTGTCCTGAGCCAGTCTCACTGACTCTGACACACTTAACCCCCATCGCTCCAGTTACTGAATCAATCCAACACTCCTGGGTCTTCCTCTCCTGAGCTGTCCACCAGTCCAAGCATGATGTCTTTCTCCAGAGACCAGTCTTCTCCTGACCATGACCCCAAAGTATGTGAGACGGAGCTTCAATATCTTTGCCTTCAAGAAGAAACTTGGTTTACCCTCTCCAAGACAGACCTTTAAGTGGCAGTCCATGGTATGTTCAAGACTCTTCTCCAGCACCACATCTCAAAGGCATCATCAAATCTTCTGTCATTTCTTAGTCACTATCCAGCTCTCTGATGCATGGCAAGCAATTGAGAAGACCACAGCCTGGATCAGGTACACCTTAGTCTCTAGACTGACATCATCGTTAATCTACCTTGAGCGTTATGCTCTTTTAAGAACTACCTATGTTGGATCAATCTATGTAAAAAGACATGATGCTGGCAAAGGTGGAGAGTCAAAGCAGTCATCTAAGGTGTAATTACTGATTGTTCTGTCTCCAGAACAAAGAATAGTGAAGAAAAGTATGTAAAGAAATATGCGTACCTCAACTTCTTCAGCCTTGAGACCTGAAGAATTAGGTAGTGCTTGACTATCACCATTCTAAAAGGAATTACAGCTGAAAATCCTGGATAGAGTAAGAGAAAATGTGAAACAAAACTCAAAAACCTAAAAAGGCCAAGCTTATTGGTCTGGTCCAATAGACACTGGTAGAACCTCTAGTCTAGAACTATGTCCCTTAGTCACCCTTCAAACCTGGAACAAAGCTTCCTTATCTCTCTAGCTCAACTTTCAGCTAAATAACTGAAAGGTCTGAAAGGTGAAAAGTAACTCCAGAGAGGCACTTACTCCTTAGAATAACCAACCCTAAGGTCAAAAGAGAATCAGCATAAAAGCCCAGAAGGCAAGAAGGGGTAGAACACCGGAGAGAAGGATTAATAGAAATGATAACCAATGGGGCAATTGTGATTACATTGTAGATTTAAAAAACAAAATGGTTATAAATAGTTGACTAGAAAACCAATCTGCATTGTAAGTTTCCCAAATTACAACATAAATAATGAAATCTAGAAGAATGGAGAAATTCGCAACAAAACAATTTTATTATAGACAAGTATCTGAATAGACATTTCTCTAAAGAAGATATACAAATGGCTAAAAATCACATGAAAAGATACTCAACATGACTGATCATTCAAAAAAAACCCACTGCTGTCAATTTAATTCTAGGCTATGATGCTTCTCCGATGGGTTTCTGAGGTTATAACTCTTTACAAGAGGAGACTGCCTATATTTTTTCCCCATGGAGCAGTGGGCAGATTCAAACTGGCAAAGTCTGAATTAGCAATTCCACGTGTAAGACATCATACTGCACAGCATGCTTAGAGGGCAGCTGTCTCCGATCCTGAGCCTCACATCCATAGCGTGTGTGAGCCACAGTTACAAAGTTCCTTTAGCTCTGCCAATTATTTGTTACCTTCCTACTCAGCCAGAAGCCTAAGCCTGAGGGGGGTTCAGCTCTGACTCCATGAGCTAGCAGGCCAAGCACTCCCGGGGTTTGCCTCCTGAGCTAGAAGCTTACCTCTTTGTCTCACACCAGTCTGGTTCTCTACCATTGCCGATGGTGCCAGCTGGTGTGGTATCTTGTGCTACCATCTTTTCATCTCTGGTCCACACAGTAACCTCAGCACGGCAGTCCTCAGGTCTACTTTCTTGATGGTAATGACATTCCCATTCTCTGCTTTTAAGTTACCTCAATTTAAGCCTAGCATAACTAAAATGATCAAGTCACACACTAGTAGTATTCTCCATCATTGTGTTTTTATGTTCTCACCTAAAAGGTTTCGTTTAGCTTCTTTACATTACTAGCAAGCTATTAGATATCTTCAAAGACTCATCAATGACATGTGTTATGTAGATGACACAACCATGCTTGCTCAAGTGAGGATGACTTGAAGCACTTGGTGCAGAAGATCAAAGACTACCGTCTTCAATATGGATTACATTTCAGCATCAAGAAAACAAAAACTCTCACCACTGGACCTATAGACGACATCATGATAGATGGGTAAACGACCGACACTGTAAACTGCAAAATTAAAAACAAACACTGTATGGCTCCACTTATATGACATATCAGGGAAAAGTACAAATACACAGAGACAAAAAAAGGAGCAAGCAAAATCACAGCTAGGTTCTAAAAGTTAGGGATAAAGGAAGGAATCCCATTATCACTTAATGAGTACAGAATTTCTGTTTACAGTGATGGAGAATTTTTTAAACAAATAGGATGGAATATACCTTAATTAAAGAAAACAAAAGTCCTCATGACTAAAGAAAAAATAAATCCTCACAACTAGACCAACTGCCATTATAAAAATGGCAAAATTATTGCCAAAGATTTCACTGTACTTGGATCCACAATCAATATCCAAGGTAGCAGCGGTCAAGAAGTCAAATGATGCACTACTTTAATTTACTGGCAATGCTAAGAAGAATTATCAATTTAGAGACTAAGTAAGATGCTTCTGATCTAAACCATAGGTGTTTCAATTGCTTTAATATGCATGTGAAAGTTGGGACAATGAATAAAAAAATCAAGAAAGAACTGATGCTCTTTTTATTTTGAGTTTGTCAAATAATACTGAAATACCACAGTTTGCCAAAAGAACAAACAAAACTGTCTTGGAAGATAGGTAGGCAGCGCACTCCTTAGAACCAAGGCCAGTGAGCCGTAATTTTACAGTCTTTTCTCAGGAAAGACCAGTACCTGTCAAAAGACACACTGCTTGGAAAAGTGAAGTGTCAGTGAAAAGGAGGAAGCTCCTCAATGAAGCAGACTGACACCGTGAGTACAACAGACTTAGGTATAGCGCAGACTGTGAGGATAGCGCAGGATCAGGTGGGGTTTTGTTCTCTTATACAAGGGGTCACTGTGAAGTGGAGCCAACCTGATTGCACCAAGCAATAACAACAACAATGGTCATACAAAAAGAAATAAAAGCCTAGGACAGATAGCTTTTTAGAGAAAGCAAGCAGATTTGTGGTTTTCAGACTCTGACACTGCCATCAAGTTCTAGCTGACTCACAGCTGGCCCACCAAAGGGCTTCTGAGGCTTAACTTCACATGACAGTATCATCCACTTTTCTTTCAGAGCTGCTGATAGGTTCAAATCTTTGAGTCAGCAGCACAACTCCCCCAAAGACTATGACACCAAAGTTATTACAGAAATGAGGGAGAGGGAAGTGGAGAGCAATTGCTTAATGGGTACAACAAAGTGGTCCTTTAAATTGATACAAAAATGTTTTCAATATTGATACAGACTTAGTTAGCTGTACAACAACTTGTAGTTGTTACATGAATTTCATCCCTAACTTCTAAGTGAATGACAGGTGAAAACTGGTAGGCAAATCAGAGAACAAAATACTAGAAAGCAAAACTCAATATGGTGTAAGAAACTAGATTACTAGATGCCTTTAAAGACAGGAAGAAAATTTTAAGCATACTGGAAAAGGAAACAAGATAATTATAGGCATCTATTTCCAGTTCCCTTAACCAGAATTGGACATAGCTCAATTGTTTAATTAGGGAATTCAATCTGCATTATGTGGAGAAAGAACTGTGCAATAAATAAAACTGTTGTAGATAACGCATAGCACAACTGCTTAAAGGAGTGATTCTGCACTTCAGTACTAACAACTGCTAAAAAAACCAACTGGGTACCTCTCCAATGCATTTAACTAACTGTGGGAGAAGACTGCAAAGTGTCACTGGATTTTTCAGGTCTCCTGTTATCTACATTCTCTGCAGCCTGACTTTATAATCTTCGCCCAAATCTTGTGTCTAAACAGGGCAATTACATCCTTTGGCCAAAAAAATTGTCATAGAAGTAACACGACAATTCTAAGACTAAATCTCAAAAACCCTTGAATGGAAAAAGAGAGGAATGTGGGGATACTGTTTACTGAGTGCAAAGTGTCTGTCTGACAGAATAAAAAAGCAAACTTCTGGGAAGAGATAGTGCTAAAGTGACATTAATAATACAATGTTCTTAATAATAACATTATGAACATAATTAATGACCTAAAAATAGTTAAACAGTGCTCATTATGTTACATATATTTTACCACCAAAAAATTAAAAAAAAAAAAAATAATAATAAAGGCAAAAAGAAAGGCAGAGAAATAACTCCAACATTTCCACTCCTCTCTTGGACATCAGCTCTGTGACCACGGAATAAGTCAAAACCAGCCTTGATATTAAGAGTCTGTGGCCTACTTACTCCAGCTGAGAGCCAGCCAATCATCCACATGGGAGTGAGGCCACTCTAGACTAGCTCACTCACACCAGCTCAGCTACCAGACACACCACTAAGTTGGGCCCAGATTTTTCAGACTCATAAGCAACCAGTAAGTGGTAATTTTGGAGTCATTTGTTACGTATAATAGCTAACTTATACACTGATGTAAAGAGTAATAACAGGAAAACCTCCAGCTAGTGAAAAAGTCTGATTTATGTCATTAAACACTCATTTGTTTAGTGTGGTCTATCAAGTCTATTCTGATTCATGTGAGTCAGAGTAAAGGCCAATAGAGTTTTCAATAGACCTTTCGTCCCTGGAGTCTTAAGTGAAGTCTTGAGTAGACCTGAACCACCAGCCTCTCTGTTAGCAGCTGAGTTAACTAAGAACACCTCTTACAGATTTCTAGTATTGCTTAAGTGTGAGAAATACCTATTTATTAATCAAAGGGGAAGAAAAAAGTCTTAACTAGTAATAGTTCTCTCTCCTCTCTCTCTCTCTCTCTGTGTGTGTGTAGAGTACATTTCATAATAAATTCCTACCTGGAAAAAAAAATACTATTTTGTGAATTTGAAATCTCATCTATTAAGTCACTATCTACCGCCATCAAATTGAGCCCAGCTCACTGTGACACTCCATTCATTTTCTGAGGTTATAAATCCTTATGGGACTGCATATTTTCATCCCAAAGTGGGACTGGTAAATTTGAACCACTGACCTTTCAGTACAAAATGTTATTTACTATACCACCAGTGCTCCTTTTCACGAAACCTATTTATCAATGAAAAGAAAAATTATTTTAAATGCAGTTAAAACAAGTAAAAATTCCAGTGTGAGTTTCCCAGCATTTAATATTAACTTCAAATATTAAAGCTTCAAATACTATTAATAATCAGAGAAAACAATTGTGTTTACTATTTTCATCTAGTAAGCATAATTCACCCCCACCAGCGCTCTTAGGGAGAAAGATGAAGAGTCTCCTGTGTGCTGACAACCCTAGAAACCTAATGAAGGGTTGCTATGAATTGGAACCTAGCTCTGGTGGCCTAGTGGCAAGGAATGACACTGTCATACCAAAAGCACACAGATCAAATCCAACAGCTGTTCCACAGGAGAAAACTGGGCAATTTCTTTCCATGTTATTTACTGCCTCTGAAAACCCACTGGAGGATTAGCTATGAACAGTTCCAACTAAAGGTTATTAAACAATTAAAAGTGATGAGTAGCTATAACCTAGTAAAGGGTTTCTTTTTTATTTAAAAAAAAAAAAAAAAACAACACAAGAAAACATCAAACAAAACGAAACATCACTGCTGTCAATTCATAACCAACTCGGAGTTGACCTTCTAGGCAGGTTTTGGGATGCTGTAAGTCATACAGAAAGAGAAGGACCATCCTTCTCCTACAGAGCTGCTGACAGACTAGAACCGCCAGAGATGCTACTTTATAAATAAACCTTGTTCTGGTGGTGTAGTCCATAGGGAGTTTTGCTTCTAACCCAAAAGTGGAGGGCTTTCTATTCTGGATTAGCGGCACACATCCCTACAACCTACACCATCCGATAGTTGTCATAGCCATATATCATGGCTTCGTTATAAAGAGGTCTCTAAAGAACTGAAGGAGCACTGGTGGTGCACTGGTGAAAACATTCAGCTGCTAAACCCAAAGATTACAGATTTAATCCCACCATATGCTCCAAAGAAGAAATATTCCAGAAATATTTAAAGCCTTGAGAATCTTACAGGACATTTCTATTCCAGCTCTTTAGGGTCAGAATTAAGTGAGTTTTTGTAGGTGTTTGAGAAGTTCAAATGGAGACAGTGCAACAATCAAGTAATAGAAAACTAACCTTTGGCGACATCCTATCCTAATGTGAAACTAACATTTTATAATACCTAAGGCAAAAAGAGACTATAATCTCTTCTAATACTCTGCAATAATGAAAAAGTAACATTTTATATTACCTTCAGGGAAAAAGGACTCTCTTAATCCAGCACAGTAATAATAGTTTCCTTATCTAAAGGAAGCCTTTTTTGCTGCCCTTTCCTGCCTGCCATCTATGGTCAAGAGTTAAGTCTCTCCCCAAACGGCATGACATATAGCTAGTGACAACTATCTCTAGAATATCTGTAAGACCAGATCAACTAGTCTGGTACATGACCACTGACCAGTTGAACAAGAGACAATACTGTAAAAATCTCTCACATTTTGTTGTCCTGCCAATCCCCTATAGAAGATTCCCTCAGTCTCTCAAAACAGATTTAAGAAGCTCAAATCCTCTGTACCCCATATGCTCATATGTAATAAAACCTCTACTTTTATACCTCATCCTGTCTCCAAGATTTGTTTTTCATCAGAAGGAAGAGACTTGCAATTTTGCAGTAACAGCAACCTTAGAAATATATTCAGACATTCACAAAAACTACAAGTTTGTTTATTTTGGGGGTGGGTGGGTTGTTTTTTTCTTTTAGTTATTTACCCTAAAAAGCGCACAGATCGCAACCAAGTCTAAAATATTTGACCGAAGAAAATAATGACTGTAGTGGTAGTTACAAAACAGCAAATTCTCTCTCAAGAGCACAATTCTTACATAAACAGCCAACTACAGGCTCTCTCAGACTTTGACACGACCATTGCTTTACAAGTACTGCCGTGGATTAAATTACAAATTACCAGTAGTTCTGAAACTAACTGTTCACTATTCATGAGCCTTACTCTGGTCAGGTAGTCCAAGGCGAGTTTTGCTAACTTCTAGATGAGGCCTTTCTGGCGGCTGGAATCTACCAGCGTCTCCCAGGGAGAAAGACGGGTTAATTGTGTCCTGTACTATTTACAGCCTCCCAAAACTATACAGAACCAACTCCCAGATTCTTCTTTAAATCTTCTGATTAAAATCAGTAACTCATTTACAGTATAATTGTGAGTTACAGCTGTGTTATTGATTACCTTCAGGTAATGAATTTAAGTTTTTAACCAGGTTCTTTCCATTTCCTGCCCTGAAATAAAATCTGCCCATAATCTCTCCCATACATAAATCTCTCCCATACAAACACTCAAGTATACCATCTCATACACTAGTCGTTGTGTGCTACTGAGTTGGAATTGACTCAGAGCTGCTCCTCCAATGGGTTTTCAGAGGCAGTAAAACCACAGGAGAAGAACACTTGCCTTTGGAGCAGTTGTGAAATCAAACCGTGTGCCTTTAGAATTGCAGTGCAGCTTCTTACCACTAGACATTGAGTCTGCCAGCATTTGTGCATGCCGGAATGGTAAAATACTGAAATACTGGGCCACACCTCCAGGGCAAGGGTGAGTGTATTGAGAGACTAGTGTCAGCTGCACGTGGCCTCCGGCTTCTGGAGGAAAAGCAGGTATGGAAGGCTCCAGGCGCTTGTGGCTTCTTTTTGCCCCAAGTGGGGGTCGGAAGAGTGGACTTGCCAGATGAATTGGGGTCTCTGGCCCAGAGTTTGCCAGCATTTGGGCATGCCGGAATGGTAAAATACTGAAGGGCTGTAGGACCTGTTTTTCATTGTTTTTGTTCAAACATTCTTCTAGGTAGTATAGCCCTGGTGTGTCCACTTGCTGTACAGAGGTAACTTGTGGTTGCTGTGAAGCTGAACACTGTGACACTGACATGTCAAATGTGAGAATGGTTACCCATGGCCAGCAGTGTTTGGTGGAGTATCCCGATTAAAACAAGTTTGGAAGCAGGAGTGGCACCCATTTCCGTAATAGCTTGCCTCCGGAAACCCTATGAACCTGGAGAGAGGATGAAAGTCACACAGTCATTGAGGACTTTCCTTCACAGAGTCGCCTTCGACTCAACAGCACTTAACAACAATTTTAAAATATATTTTAGATTCTACCCAAAAAGGAATGATAGAACTGTCTCAAATGTAATGTTTCTAAATGCCAAAAAAGCTGCCTTAAACAGTTATTATACCAATCAAGAACCTACACCAAGAAATATATTTTCTTATTTATATATACTGCAAATGTACACAGCCCTCCTCCCCAATAAATAAAATCCATAATTTGGCTCTCAATCTCTTCTCTTTTCAAATATGGTTAAAAACCTCTCTAATCAAGAAAACATCCTGAAATATCAAGCTTGGAAAAATCCAAACTATGGGATTAAGGGGGTAAAAAAACATTAAATTAATATTCATTTCATCTCTACCCACTCTGGGTCAAGCTGGTTTTTAATTTACTAATTATAATTTAATTGCCGTAACAACCCTGTAAGACAGGTACTATTATTATCAGTATTTTAAAGCTGAGGAAATCTTAAAAGTAAGTCATTAAGTTTCAGGGCACCAACTCCCAGATTCTTCTTTAAATTTCCTGATTAAAATCAGTAACTCATTTACAGTACAATTCTAACACAGTTTGGCAATGTGGATTTCCCAGTTCACAGTTACTCAGTGAGAACAAGTACCTACTATCGTTTGGACTAGAGAGCTCTGGTGGCTTAAGGGTAACGAAGTGTGGTGTCCACCTAGAGGCACTCAGTTCTAATCCACTAGCTACTCACACAGCAAGGAACAAACACAAAAATCTGAACTATTAATGGCTCTGTCTGCTGTAATAATTGTTGTTGTTGTTGTTGTGAGGTGCTATCAAGTCAGCCACGACTCAAGGGCAACCCCATAAACAATGGATCTGAACATTGCTCTATCCTGTGCCAGCCTCATCTTCTCTGATATACGTGAGCCCATTTTTCCCAGTCACTGTGTCAATTCTTCCCACTGAAGGTTTTCTTCTCTTTCACTGACCCTCCACCTTTCCATGTATGATGCCCTTCTCCAAGTACCACTGGCCCCTCCTAAGAGCATGCCCTATTTACCATCTTTTTCTCCAAGGAGCACCCTGGATGAACTTTCTTATCTTTCAACTCACCAATAACCAGTTACCCTCAAGCAAACTCCAATTTATGGGGACCTTGTGAATGTCAGAGTAGAACTACCCCACAAAAGGTTTTCAAAAGGCTGCATTTTCAGAAGCAGATCACTCGGCCTTTCTCTGTGGAGTATCTATATGGCTCAAATATCCAAATTCCTATTTAACAGTTGAATGTCTTAACCATTTGCACCACTTGGGGACTTCCGTAGCCCTTAACTAAATAGTAAAATAATAGTCATGATAACTGAAGTGTCATAGAAAGGTATCAGGAAAGAGCAAACAAAAAACCCTCGAAGTGAATTCTTTAAGAAGTTAAAGATGACCTTTCTATAAAGATCAGACCAAAAGTGAAAAAGGAAGCCTCTGCCCCTCCCAAAACTGAAGCCAAAGCAAAGATGTTAAAGGCCAAGAAGGCAGTCCTGAAGGGCATCCACAGCCAAAAAAAAAAGAAGGTCCACACATCACACACCTTCAGGCGGCCTACATTGAGACTCTGAAGGCAGCCCAAATAACCCCAGAAGAGCGCTCCCAGGAGAAGCAAGCTTGACCACTATGCCATCATCAAGTTTCCCCTGACCACTGAGTCAGACATGAAGAAGATAGACAACAACAACACACTTGTGTTCATTGTGGATGTGAAAGCCAATAAACAAGCTGTAAAGAAACTCTATGACACTGATGTGGCTAAGATCAACACTTTGACTAGCCTGATGGAGAGAAGAAGGCCTATGCTCAACTTGCTCCTGACTATGATGCTCTGGATGTTGCCAGCAAAATTGGGATCATCTAAACTGAGTCCAGCTGGCAACTCTAAATACAAATTGTTCTCACCTAAAAAAAAGTTCAAGATGATGACATTTTCTACAATCTCTCAATTCAATCCTTTATTTCCTCACTTCTTAAACTGTCTTTTGCCCATTTGTAAATCCAGGTTCGCAGACAAACTTCTCAAACAGTCAACACTATCTTCCTGACCTCCACTCTCTCCATTCAACTTCTGCATTCAACTGTTCAATTAAACTCTTTTACCCAGCTATAACTGCCTCCTTATTCTTAAAATCCAAAGAGCATATCTTATTGTTATGTTTGGTTGCAGTCAAGGTGATTCTGCCTCACAGTGTACAAAGTAGAACTGCTCCAAAGGGCTTCCAGGCTGTGGCCTTTCAGAAGCACACTGCCAGGCCGTTCTACAGCTAATTGAGCTCAAAACGCCGACCACTCAGCCAGAAACAGAATGTTTTACCATTTGTGCACCTTGGAACATTCTGTAGGCCTTATTTTATCACTTTCAAACGGGTTTAAAATTTCAGATTCCTTTCTCCCCTGCTAGCATCCTTATTCCTTTAATCTTTGGTCAGTTGCTTGCTTTCTCATTCCTCATCTCTCTCTTTCCCACTTTTTGCAAAGTTTCTTTTTCTCTCCTGGCCCTCAATATTAAAGCATTCCTGGCATTCTCCTCTTCTACAAAAAAAGTCTCAAAGGAGGATTCTTAACTTCCTTTTAAACACATTTAAACTGCTAACTCTAGTTTACACAATCTCCTGGCCACTCTCTTCAATGTCTCCCAACCTGAGTTTTTCCCAGGCCCCTCAAATTGAACTTGGTCAAGAAACATTCTCCTAGTTATTTTGCTAGGAAGACTAAGTAATTAAAAATGTTCACCAAAATAGAACATGTGCTCCTACTATTATCGTGTAATAAAGAATGCTGGTGGCCTATTGGATAAGGAATTGTGCTGACAAACCAAAAGAAAGCAGTATGAATTCACCAGCAAACAACTCCACAGGAGCAAACTACTCCTCATTTACTGCCTCTGAAAACTCCCAGGGGTGCGGGGGGGGGTGTGATGGTTATAGGTCGGCCTCAACTCATTGACAATGAGTTTGTATTTTTCAGTTGTTTTCTTTTTCCAATCGCTTAATATGTACAGACCTCAAACTCACTATTCCAACTCACAGAAACTTCAAGACAGGCTAGAAGTTCCTTGTAGGGTTTCCAAGACTTGAAACTCTATAGTCAATATAGACTCTATATTCAAAATTATAAAATACTGTTTTCTTATTTTTACAGGTATTACCCAATTTATGACATATTCAAGTTATAGAGAACCACAATTATTTATAGCCATCCTTTCTCTCTCACTTGTTTGTTTTGTACATTTTATCATTAGTAATAAGTACTACAAACAATGCTAGAGCAGGTAATTTGCTGATGTTATCATCAGGTTCCCAATTCTCAAAATAAAGACCAGATTTCTAAAGATACAATAATAAAATGTACAATAAAAATTAACCAGCTCTCTGTTCCTCGTTGATCCAGACTGCCCTCTCTTCCGCATCCCTGAGACACAATGGTGAAGGTCGGAGTAAACTAATTTGGCTACATTAGGCACCTGGTCACCAGGGCTGCTTTTAACTCTACCAAAGTGGATGTCATTGCCATCAATGACCCTTCATTGACTTCAACTATATGGTCTGTATGTTCCAATATGATTCCACCCATGGCAAGTTCAACCACACTGTCAAGGCTGAGAATAGGAAGCTGGTCATCAATGGGAAAGCCATCACTATCTTCAAGGAGTAAGAACCCCCCAACATCAAATGGGTGATGCTGGTGCTGAGTTTGTTGTGGAGTCCACTGGTGTCTTCACAACCTTGGAGAAGGCTGGGGCTCACTTCAGGGGTGGTGCCAAATGGGTAATCATCTCTGCTCCTTCTGCCAACTCCCCCATGTTTGTGATGGTAGTGAACCATGAAAAGTATGACAACCCTTTCAACCTGACTGTCAGCAATGCCTCCTGCACTGCCAACTGCTTGACTCCATGACAACTTCAGCACTGTAGAGGGACTCACAGTCCATGCCATCACTGCCACACAGAAGATTGTGGATGGCCCCTCTGGAAAGCTGTGGCATGATGGACATGGAGCTGCCCAGAACATCATCCCTGCATCTATTGGTGCGGCCAAGGCCGTGAGCAAGGTCATCCTTGAACTTAATGGGAAACTTACCAGCCTGGCTTTTCGTGTCCCCACCCCCAATGTGTCAGTTGTGGACCTGACCTGCCGTCTGAAGAAAGCTGCCAAATATGATGACATAAAGAAAGTAGTAAATCAGGCATCAGAAGGTCCCCTCAAGGGCATCCTAGGATACACTGAAGACCAGGTTGTCTCCTGTGACTTTAATAGTGATATCCGCTCTTCCACCTTTGCTGCTGGGGCTGGCATTGCCCTGAATGACCACTCTGTCAAACTCATTTCCTGGTGTGACAATGAATTTGGTTACAGCAACAAGGTGGTCGACCTGATGGTTCACATGGCCTCCAAAGAATAAGAGCCCCTTGGATTACCAGCCCCAGCAAATGCACTGGAAGAGAGAGACCCTCAGCTGCTGGGGAGTCTTTGCCCCAACTCAATCCTCCCACACACTGAGAATTTCACATCCTTGACACAGTGTCCATCAATTCCCCTGAGAAAGGGGAGGGGCTTAAAGAGCCCATCTTGTCATGTACCATCAATAAAGTACACACACAAAAAAAAGGCTATTCAAAAAAAAGACACCCCAAAAAAAGCTATTCAATTCATGTCACAACTGACGCATGACAGAATCAGTGGAGCAGAACCCTCTGTCAATCAGAAACTATCAGTCTGTACTTCTATGTAGGTTTTAACTTTGTGGCACAGTCTTTTAGGTGTAACACCGCTAATCCAAAGGCCAAACTTTCCAGCAGTTCAATTCCACCAAAAGCTCCATGGGAGAAAGATAGGCATTCTACTCCTACATGATTAACAGCCACCAAAAACCTGGTGAAGGGTCAGCTTTGAGTTGATTCTGAATCAGGAAGGAAATACTTTGTAGCACAAAATGCCACAATCAACATGAAAAAAAATTAAGATTTTAGGGTAATGTGTTAGGGTAAACTAGGATAAATGTTGGGAAAGAGAATATCATGAAATAGAAACACAATAATAAGCCAAGACTGTTTAAAATTACTGCTTTCATGAACAAAATCTCTCAATAACAACTAGAAAATGTGAACACTCTTAGCTTCATCCTACTCAGTCAATGACTCACAAGAGAAAATTAATGCTTCATGGAAAAAGGATGAAACTACTGGCTAATGAACTATTCAGGCTAAGGAGTTCAGAGAAGAAACATTTAGAAGCCTTTAGTCATTCCAGATTTAAAAGTAGTCACTTTTTATAAGAAAAAGTTTTCACTATTATCTTTTATTAGTAGCAGCTTTAAAAATCTGATGTTTACTTTTATTTGTTTTGGGGAAAATGGAAAACTTACAGGTTATGGTAACAATCCGCAAATTACATTTAGAAATCTTAATGAGCAGTATCACACGTAAGCAAAATCCTGCTGAAGATTATCCACAAACGAATAAACAGTACCTTGACAGAGAAGTTCCAGAAACACCAGCTAGGTTTAGAAAAGGCCAGGTTTAGAGGAGGCCATGGCACTAGAGACATTATCACCAATGTCAGATGGATCTTGGCAGAAAGCAAAAAATACAGAGGAATTGTGTTTTATTGACTATGCAAAGACATTCGACTGTGTAGATCACAACAAACTGTAGCTAACCTTGGGAAGAATGGCAATCCCAGAACACTTAATTGTGCTCATGCAAAACCTATACTTAGAACAGGAAGCAGTCCTCAGAACAGTGTAAGGAAACAAACACTACATGGTTAAAATTGAGAAAGGATTGAGTGATTCTGGGATGTGTCCTGTCTCCATACTTTTTCAGTCTATATGTGGAACAGATCATTCAGGAGGCAAGCCTTTATGAGACAGAAGGTGGTATCAGGATTGGAAGAAGACTTTTAAGCATTTGCTGAAGGCTGATGTCTTCTATCCATAGGTTGTAATCTTCAACCCATACTGTAGTCTTCAATATGGATTGAAACTCAACATCAAGAAGACAAAGATTCTCACTACTGGACCAACTGGGAGCTTCATAATAGATGAAGAAGACACCGGAGTTGTTAATTTCCACTTCTTCAGCTCCACATCAACACTTAACACCAGCAGTTAGGAAATCAAAAGACAAATTGCCTTGGAGAAGTCTGCTGTCAGGGACTTCTCCAAAGTGCTAAAGAGCAATGATGTTAGTCTAAAGACTAAAGTGCACCTGATCAAGGCCATGCTCTTCATGATTACTTGCTGTGCATCAGAGATCTGGACAATCACTAAGGATGACAAAAGAAGAATCAATGCCTGTGAGTTGTGATAGAGAAAAGTATTGAACATACCATGGACCACCAACAAAACAAACAGGTTTGTAATGGAGAGGGTGAGATGAAGTTTCTCCTTGGAGACTAGGATTCTGAAGCTCTATCTCACATATTTTGGGGCATGTGGCCAGGAGGGACCAGTCCCTGGAGAAAGATATCATGCTTGGAAGGGTGGAGAGACAGCACAGGAGAGAAGACCCTGGATGAGATGGATTGACAGAGTTACTAGGGCAATGGGGATAGGTGTGTTAGAGACAACGAGACTGGCTTAGGACATGGCAGGCTTCAGAGCTATTGTACGTAAAGTCACTGTGAGTCGCAGGCAACTCGATGGCACATAACAACAACAAAGCAGCCATTCCAGATTTAAATACAGTCAGAAAAAAATATTCACATTAAATATTCCCCAAAGGGTAGTCCAGGGCTTGCTTTGGACACTTTCATGGGATTCATGAGTTCAAAAATAATTTTTTTAAGAGAACACATTATGTGATAGAGCAACATATTAAGAGAGATGGATAAAAGAATTTGGGTACCTTTTATGAAGCTTGTCAAAAAATTTGCAAAGACAAAATTTTTTTTTATTTAGAAAAATGCAATTCTTACTTAAAAGTGTTTATGTTAACACTCAAAAAGCTTATTTTAATAAGCTTCCCTTGACCCCTCCCCCAAATTCTCAGCTCCAGCATGGCTAATACTTCAGATGTAACCTATATAAACACAAGATCTTTGGGATCCTCAATAGTTTTAAAGAACATAAAAGGATCTGATACCAAAAAAGCTTAAAAGCTATCTATTTATATGGAGAAGAGCAGGTTTAAGCATTATCTAACAGCCACAACTAATTTAAAAAAAAAAAAAGATGCATTGACATATTTTAAACTTTAGTAACAGCCAAAAGTATACATAAGGAAACTAAGAGTATGACAATGAGTTTTTATAAAGGAAGAACTCTTCCAAATTCTAAAGGACAAAAAAAAAATATTCCTTATATAAAGACAGGACAACAGGCATGAAAAGGAACCAAAATATAAAGATTACTAAAAAAAAAAAAAAATTACTAAAACCCTTGAACTTAATTACTGAAAGGAGCTCTGGTGTTGCCAACTCAAAGGCATAGTTCAAATCCACAAGCTGCTTCCAATCTCCTCCTGTGAAAGCTACAGCCTGAGATAACCTGCTCAAAGGTCAGTGACAAGTGGATTCCAACTCAACAGCAACCAACAATGCGTCTGAGTTTTTTAAGAAACTTATTACCAAAGCAATGTAAATTAAAAGTAGATATAATTTTTCATAGTTTCTAATTCAGTAAGAATGCAGGAAAACAGATGTTCACATAAATTACTCCAAGTAAAAAGTATTGGTACAAAGTCTTCAGAAGGCAATCTAAGCATCAAAAATCATAAATCTTAAAAGTGTGTCTGTGTGTGTGTGTGTACACACACACACACTCACTCTACCAATCAATCAAACTTAACCCAGAGATAAGAACATTTTACGAAAAGTATTTTACTTAAGTATTATACTGTAAAACTAAAAAATCAATTCATTGTCAAGAAGCCAGAACCGACTCACAGCTGACCCTCCAATGGGTTTTCAGAAGCTGTAAATTGCCCAGGGAGAGACTGCCCCATCTTTCTCAGATCAACTGGAGGATTTCCAGCAAAACCTCTTAGGGTTGTCAGAGCAACTTCCTACCCAGTAGGCTACCAGAGCTCCCAATAACTACATTAAAAGCAAAAAATTAAAACTGAAACAAAACTATAACCAAATCAACTGGAGTATCACTCTTCCCACATCAACTACCTTTTTGCTCTTTCACCCTCACCCAATCTTGTACGTATTCGTATTTTTGTTGTGTTATTATGTGTCATCGAGTCACCTGTGACTCACAGTGACCCTATTTACAAAAGCTCTAAAGCTTGTCTTATCCTGAGCCAGTCTCACTGTCTCTGGCATACCTATCCCATTACTCTAATCACTGAGTCAAGCTATCTCATTTGGAGTCTTCCTCTCCTACACTGTCCCTGCCACCCTTCTAAGCATGATGACCTTCTCCAGGTCCCTCCTGGCCATGTGCCCAAAGTATGCAAGACAGAGCTTCAAAATCCCTGTCTGCTTTCTTTTCAACACGCTAGTTCAAAACCCAAACATTCAGTTGGGGGTGAGAGGGAGTACAGCCGTGTTCAAATGCAGTACTCTTGCTAGTGGTTACAACCAAAGGCTAAAGCACAACAATAACTATGACGATGACAAGGGGCCATTCTCATTCTATTGTCACTAAGTGTCACTAAGAGTTGGAACCTATTGAAAGGAACTTAAAAACAGGAGATAAAAATACGTTTCTGTTGCACACAGGGTCACAAAGAGTTGAAGCCTACTGGAAGGAACCTAACAATAAGAGGGGAAATATATGGCTACCAGAGTGGATTTTAACCATCTCTCAATTGTGAGGATGACATAAGACCTACAGCATTTCATTTTATTGTACATGGAATCATCACACACTGGCATGCACTCAGTACTCAGGAGCAACTAACAATAACAAGACAGAAACAAATATATGCAGTCATTATTTTTGTTTTAGAAGCAATAAGCAGTTTATGAGGGTTTTTTTAAAGCCTAGTTTTAAAAATCCACAAAACACTTTATGTATATAACGCACCCATGCAAAGCACATACAATAAGATTGTACAGGAAACAAAATATAAAAAGAGTGGCAAGGTCTGCCAAAAAAAAAAGTGTGTCTGTGTATAAAAATATGGAAATATGGTACATAAAAATGGTGTCAAAAGCAATGGAATACTATGCTGCATTAAAAAACAAGGAACTCATGCAATATTATTCAAAGTGGTTGACTCTGGAGAACATTATGCCGAGTGAAATATCCCAGTCACAAAAGGACAAATATTACATGATGCCACTGTTTTAGAATGGGACTGTCCTTGGGGTTGGGGAGAGACTGAGTAAGATGGGTTCAATAATGTATACTGCACTGAAACAGAGGAGGGAGAGAACTGTTTAAAAGAGATATGTAACTGGGTATTTCTGTCATCACAGGAGACTAGAGCGAGGGCTGCATGGTGGAGGGGACCTGGGGGAGGGTTTGTAAAACAATGAAAGAATCTTTTCTTTTACTTTTCCATAATTTTTGGACTCCTGTACTTATAACTTGTTAGTCAAATTTGTGTCTTCTAGGTTGCAACACCCCCATGATACATCTTGAAGGATATGTACATGTACAGCCAAGCACAATCAATAAGAGTGCATCTGAATTCCAAAATCAATCTCCATAATAGTCTATGTGTTTCCTACTGCCAAAGGGGCCCTTTAGAGTAGTGAGAGAAGATCTTCACCCTGAAACCCACAGCGTCCCTTTTCAGCAGGAAGTAGCTAAGAGAATACGCCGTCCCCTTTTCCTTATGACTCAGGGTGAAGTCTCTCTCAGGGAGGAGTGATAGGGAATGGCAAAGGGTACACTGACAAAGAAGATTAATCAGAACTGGCTTTGACAAGCACTGTGGCATTTGGACAAGAACAAACTGGGAGGAGGGTAGAGAATAGTGCAACAATGAATGAGTGGAAGCCCAAAATCTCTGTAAATGTTTATGAAAATTAATAAAATATAATTTTAAAAAATGGTGTCAAAAGAAATATATGAAAACTATACCTTATTTACACGTATTCTCAATAGTCTGTTTCGTTCTCACCTTCAATTTAAATTAAACTAAAGCCAAAACCATCAAAGACAATAAAGTCTGTTTTTGGGGACTCTCACACCTTTAAGAAAGAAGCTTAGTGGTATAACAGTTAAGCAAGCTTACTTGCTAACTGAAAAAGTCAGCAGTTCAAAGCCATCAGCCACTGCAAGGAAAAAAAGACCTGGTCTTCTACTTCCAAACCATTAACAGCCATGGAAACCCTATGGGTTTGGTGTTTTGTTTGGGGTTTGTTTTTTTTTTTGGGGGGGGGGGTTGGTTTTGTTTTTTTTTTAAAAAAGAATCACTCTTTGATGTTCTAAAATTCTATTTATAAAAATACCGATAATAAAAGGCAGTAATAATAAAAAACTAAAAAGAGGTATTTGATTTACATCAGAATTCAGGACAAAGTTTTCAGAGAGAGGACTACCATAAATCAGGTACTACCTGTATTAATATATGTGTGCATTTACAGTCATCATTGCCCCCTTGTTATATATGAACTGTTCTTGTATCTGGTCATTTTATTAAACTTTTATTAATTTCCTGAGTTTTACCTCCTATTCCCCTTTTGTCATCTCCTGATTACTATTAACCATCTTTTCTCTCACAAGCTGTTTCAGGTGCCACTGCTGTGAGCAACAGTAACCCTATGAACAACAGATCTAAACCCTGTCCCATCCTATGCCATCCTCACAGTCTCTGATATGCTTGAGCCCACTGCTGCAGTGACTGTGTCAATCCATCTGGTTAAGAGTCTTCCTCTCTGTCACTGACTCTCCCCCTTCCCAAGCATGATGTCCTTCTCCAAGGAATAGCCTCTCTTAACAACATAGCTACATCTTTTCTAAGACATACCTGTTTGTTCTTTTGGCAGTCCATGAGACATTCAGTATTCTTCTCCAACACCACAGTTCAAAAGCATATTGACTGTTTCACAAATATGTCACATAATACTTGCTCTTTTTTCAAGGTTAAATCTGTCTAAGTGAATAGTGCTCCACTGTACATGCAAACTGTATTTTATTCACCTGTTCATCTACTGATGGACACTTGGGTTGTTTCTATATTTTGCCTATTGTAAATAATACTGTGATGAAAATTAGTATACATGTATATATTTGAATCTCTGCTCTCTAGTCTTTCAAGCACATTACAAGGCATGGAATTGCTGGATCATACAATATTTCTAGGTTTAACTTTAAGGAACTCCTAAATTGTTTTTCAAGGTAGTTGTAGCATTTTACATTCTCAGTAACTCAAAAAGGAAGTTTTTCAAAGTAACTCAGGTCTCTTCGTAGATATTTTATGTTCACTGTAAAAAGATGAGAAAATGTATACAAAAAAGGGAAAACATCTGAATATAAAAAAGTGTAACTGACTAAATATTTTAGAAATTATCCTCACAAGTTATTTCTACATTTTGTTGTAGTCAATAAAATCAATACTGTACATACTATTTTGCAATGAGCCCTTTTCATTCACTGTTATCATGAATTAATTTCCATGTTAAGTACTCTTCTCATTATTAGTAATTATGCTGTATAATTATCATGGGATTATAGAGAAGATTAAACAAATTTAATCTTTGACAGAATAAGCACTACTTAAGTGTTATTATTGGTATTAGTCCCAGAATTCTAACTTTCATGAACATGTGAATCAGAACCCACTCTTGTTTCCAAGGCTGTAGTCACAAAGGAGGAGAATGCCCACATTTTTTCCCAGAGAGCAACCGATGAATGATTAAAAAGACCGGGGAGGTTTGGGGTTAGCAGCACACGCTGTTGTTACTGATGTTGTTGTTAATGTCGCTGTTCTTATGTACCAATGAGTCATAAACAACCCAAAGCTGACCCTCCAGTAGGTTTTCAGAAGTAGCACATCCACTGTTGTAAAATGGTACTGATATCAGGGTTGGGGTAAGACTGAGAAAAACTGGACAAATTGTGTATACTGCACTGAAACAGATGAGGGAGTGAATAATTTAAAAGCGATGTATGATAGGGTATTATGGTTATCACAAGAGTCCACAATTA